>NW_026734874.1:0-211637 GCF_949786415.1 Peromyscus eremicus | reverse complement strand
GTGGACACACTCATTCTAACATTTCAGTGTGCACACCTCGACAGGGACACACTCATTCTAACAGTTAAGAGTGCACACCTCCATGTGGACATAATCATTCTAACAGTTCAGTGTGCACACCTCCATGTGGACACACTAATTCTAACAGTTCAGTGTGCACACCTCCACAGGGATACACTCATTCTAACAGTTCAGTGTGCACACCTCCATGTGGACACACTCATTCTAACAGTTCAGTGTGCACACCTCAATGTGGACACACTCATTCTAACAGTACAGTGTGCAAACCTCCATGTGGACATATTCTAACAGTTCAGTGTGCACACCTCCATGTGGGCCCACTCATTCTACCAGTTCAGTGTGCACACCTCCATGTGGACACACTCATTCTAACAGTTCAGTGTGCACACCTCCACAGGGACACACTCATTCTAACAGTTCAGTGTGCACACCTCCATGTGGACACACTCATTCTAACCGTTCAGTGTGCACACCTCCATGTGCACACACTCATTCTAACAGTTCAGTGTGCAACCTCCACAGGGACACACTCATTCTAACAGTTCAGTGTTCACACCTCCATGTGGACACACTCATTCTAACAGTTCAGTGTGCACACCTCCATGTGGGCCCACTCATTCTAACAATTCAGTGTGCACACCTACATGTGGACACACTCATTCTAACAGTTTAGTGTGCAAACCTCCATGTGGGCACACTCATTCTAACAGTTCAGTGTGCACACCTCCATGTGGACACACACATTCTAACAGTTCAGTTTGCACACCTCCATGTGGACACACTCATTCTAACAGTTCAGTGTGCACACCTCCACAGGGACAAACTCATTCTAACAGTTAAGTGTCCACACCTCCATGTGGACACACTCATTCTAACAGTTCAGTGTGCACACATCCATGTGGACACACTCATTAAAACAGTTCAGTGTGCACACCTCCATGTGGACACACTCATTCTAACAGTTCAGTGTGCACACCTCCATGTGGACACACTCATTCTAACAGTTCAGTGTGCACACCTCCATATGGACACACTCATTCTAACAGTTCAGTGTGCACTTCTCCATGTGGACACATTCATTCTAACAGTTCACTGTGCACACTTCCATGTGGGCACACTCATTCTAACAGTTCAGTGTGCACACCTCCATGTGGGCACACTCATTCTAACAGTTCAGTGTGCACACCTCCATGTGGACACACTCATTCTAACAGTTCAGTGTGCACAGCTCCATGTGGTCACACTCATTCTTACATTTCAGTGTGCACACCTCCACAGGGACACACTCATTCTAACAGTTCAGTGTGCACAGCTCCATGTGGTCACACTCATTCTTACATTTCAGTGTGCACACCTCCACAGGGACACACTCATTCTAACAGTTCAGTGTTCACACCTCCATGTGGACACACTCATTCTAACAGTTCAGTGTGCACACCTCCATGTGGGCCCACTCATTCTAACAATTCAGTGTGCACACCTCCATGTGGACACACTCATTCTAACAGTTTAGTGTGCAAACCTCCATGTGGGCACACTCATTCTAACAGTTCAGTGTGCACACCTCCATGTGGACACACTCATTCTTACATTTCAGTGTGCACACCTCGACAGGGACACACTCATTCTAACAGTTCAGTGTGCACACCTCCATTTGGACAAATTCTAACACTTCGGTGTGCACACCTCCATGTGGACACACTCATTCTAACATTTCAGTGTGCACACCTCCACAGGGACACACTCATTCTAACAGTTAAGAGTGCACACCTCCATGTGGACACACTCATTCTAACCGTTCAGTGTGCACACCTCCATGTGGACACACTCATTCTAACAGTTCAGTGTGCACACCTCCACAGGGACACACTCATTCTAACAGTTCAGTGTTCACACCTCCATGTGGACACACTCATTCTAACAGTTCAGTGTGCACACCTCCATGTGGGCCCACTCATTCTAACAATTCAGTGTGCACACCTCCATGTGGACACACTCATTCTACCAGTTTAGTGTGCAAACCTCCATGTGGGCACACGCATTCTAACAGTGCAGTGTGCACACATCCATGTGGACACACACATTCTAACAGTTCAGTTTGCACACCTCCATGTGGACACACTCATTCTAACAGTTCAGTGTGCACACCTCCACAGGGACAAACTCATTCTAACAGTTAAGTGTGCACACCTCCATGTGGACACACTCATTCTAACAGTTCAGTGTGCACACCTCCATGTGGACACACTCATTAAAACAGTTCAGTGTGCACACCTCCATGTGGACACACTCATTCTAACAGGTCAGTGTGCACACCTCCATGTGGACACACTCATTCTAACAGTTCAGTGTGCACACCTCCATATGGACACACTCATTCTAACAGTTCAGTGTGCACTTCTCCATGTGGACACACTCATTCTAACAGTTCACTGTGCACACTTCCATGTGGGCACACTCATTCTGACAGTTCAGTGTGCACACCTCCATGTGGGCACACTCATTCTAACAGTTCAGTGTGCACACCTCCATGTGGGCCCACTCATTCTAACAGTTCAGTGTGCACACCTCCATGTGGACACACTCATTCAAACAGTTCATTGTGCACACCTCCATATGGACACACTCATTCTAACAGTTCAGTGTGCACTTCTCCATGTGGACACACTCATTCTAACAGTTCACTGTGCACACTTCCATGTGGGCACACTCATTCTAACAGTTCAGTGTGCACACCTCCATGTGGGCACACTCATTCTAACAGTTCAGTGTGCACACCTCCATGTGGACACACTCATTCTAACAGTTCAGTGTGCACACCTCCAAAGGGACACACTCATTCTAACATTAAATTGTGCACACTTCCACAGGGACACACTCATTCTAACAGTTCAGTGTGCACACCTCCATGTGGACACACTCATTCTAACCGTTCATTGTGCACACCTCCATGTGGACACACTCATTCTAACAGTTCAATGTGCACACTTCCATGTGGGCACACTCATTCTAGCAGTTCAGTGTGCACACCTCCATGTGGGCACACTCATTCTAACAGTTGAGTGCACATCTCCATGTGGGCACACTCATTCTAACAGTTCAGTGTGCACAACTCCATGTGGACACACTTATTCTAACAGTTCAGTGTGGACACCTCCATGTGGACACACACATTCTAAAAGTTCAGTGTGCACACCTCCATGTGGACACACTCATTCTAACAGTTCAGTGTGCACAGCTCCATGTGGTCACACTCATTCTTACATTTCAGTGTGCACACCTCCACAGGGACACACTCATTCTAACAGTTCAGTGTGCACAGCTCCATGTGGTCACACTCATTCTTACATTTCAGTGTGCACACCTCCACAGGGACACACTCATTCTAACAGTTCAGTGTTCACACCTCCATGTGGACACACTCATTCTAACAGTTCAGTGTGCACACCTCCATGTGGGCCCACTCATTCTAACAATTCAGTGTGCACACCTCCATGTGGACACACTCATTCTAACAGTTTAGTGTGCAAACCTCCATGTGGGCTCACTAATTCTAACAGTTCAGTGTGCACACCTCCATGTGGACACACTCATTCTTACATTTCAGTGTGCACACCTCGACAGGGACACACTCATTCTAACAGTTCAGTGTGCACACCTCCATTTGGACAAATTCTAACACTTCGGTGTGCACACCTCCATGTGGACACACTCATTCTAACATTTCAGTGTGCACACCTCCACAGGGACACACTCATTCTAACAGTTAAGAGTGCACACCTCCATGTGGACACACTCATTCTAACCGTTCAGTGTGCACACCTCCATGTGGACACACTCATTCTAACAGTTCAGTGTGCACACCTCCACAGGGACACACTCATTCTAACAGTTCAGTGTTCACACCTCCATGTGGACACACTCATTCTAACAGTTCAGTGTGCACACCTCCATGTGGGCCCACTCATTCTAACAATTCAGTGTGCACACCTCCATGTGGACACACTCATTCTAACAGTTTAGTGTGCAAACCTCCATGTGGGCACACTCATTCTAACAGTTCAGTGTGCACACCTCCATGTGGACACACACATTCTAACAGTTCAGTTTGCACACCTCCATGTGGACACACTCATTCTAACAGTTCAGTGTGCACACCTCCACAGGGACAAACTCATTCTAACAGTTAAGTGTGCACACCTCCATGTGGACACACTCATTCTAACAGTTCAGTGTGCACTTCTCCATGTGGACACACTCATTCTAACAGTTCACTGTGCACACTTCCATGTGGGCACACTCATTCTGACAGTTCAGTGTGCACACCTCCATGTGGGCACACTCATTCTAACAGTTCAGTGTGCACACCTCCATGTGGACACACTCATTCTAACAGTTCAGTGTGCACACCTCCAAAGGGACACACTCATTCTAACATTAAATTGTGCACACTTCCACAGGGACACACTCATTCTAACAGTTCAGTGTGCACACCTCCATGTGGACACACTCATTCTAACAGTTCAGTGGGCACACCCCCATGTGGACACACTTATTCTAACAGTTCAGTGTGGACACATCCATGTGGACACACACATTCTAACAGTTCAGTGTGCACACTTCCATGTGGACACACTCATTCTAACAGTTCAGTGTGCACAGCTCCATGTGGACACACTCATTCTAACAGTTCAGTGTGCACACCTCCATGTGGACACACTCATTCTTACATTTCAGTGTGCACACCTCGACAGGGACACACTCATTCTAACAGTTCAGTGTGCACACCTCCATGTGGACAAATTCTAACACTTCGGTGTGCACACCTCCATGTGGACACACTCATTCTAACATTTCAGTGTGCACACCTCCACAGGGACACACTCATTCTAACAGTTAAGTGTGCACACCTCCATGTGGACATAATCATTCTAACAGTTCAGTGTGCACACCTCCATCTGGACACACTCTTTCTAACAGTTCAGTGTGCACACCTCCATGTGGACACACTCATTCTAACAGTTCAGTGTGCACACCTCCACAGGGATACACTCATTCTAACAGTTCAGTGTGCACACCTCCATGTGGACACTCTCATTTTAACAGTTCAGTGTGCACACCTCAATGTGGACACACTCATTCTAACAGTACAGTGTGCACACCTCCATGTGGACATATTCTAACAGTTCAGTGTGCACACCTCCATGTGGGCCCACTCATTCTAACAGTTCAGTGTGCACACCTCCATGTGGACACACTCATTCTAACAGTTCAGTGTGCACACCTCCACAGGGACACACTCATTCTAACATTTCATTGTGCACACCTCCACAGGGACACACTCATTCTAACAGTTCAGTGTGCACACCTCCATGTGGACACACTCATTCTAACAATTCAATGTGCCCACCTCCACGTGGACACATTCTAACAGTTCAGTGTGCTCACCTCCATGTGGGCACACTCATTCTAACAGTTCAGTGTGCACACCTCCACAGGGACACAATCATTCTAACAATTCAGTGTGCACACCTCCATGCAGACACAGTTATTCTATCAGTTCTGTGTGCACACCTACATGTAGACACACTCATTCTAACAGTTCAATGTGCACACCTCCATGCATACACAGTCATTCTAACAGTTCAGTGTGCACACCTCCACAGGGACACAATCATTCTAACAGTTCAGTGTGCACACCTCCACGTGGACACACACATTCTAACAGTTCAGTGTGCACACCTCCATGTGGACACACTCATTATAACAGTTCAGTGTACACACCTCCATGTGGACACACTCAGTCTAACCGTTCACTGTGCACACCTCCATGTGGACACACTCATTCTAACAGTTCAGTGTGCACACCTCCACAGGGACACACTCATTCTAACAGTTCAGTGTTCACACCTCCATGTGGACACACTCATTCTAACAGTTCAGTGTGCACACCTCAATGTGGGTCCACCTATTCTAACAGTTCAGTGTGCACACCTCCATGTGGACACACACATTCTAACAGTTCAGTGTGCACACCTCCATGTGGACACACTCATTCTAACAGTTCAGTGTGCACACCTCCACAGGGACAAACTCATTCTAACAGTTAAGTGTGCACACCTCCATGTGGACACACTCATTCTAACAGGTCAGTGTGCACACTTCCATGTGGGCACACTCATTCTAACAGTTCAGTGTGCACACCTCCATGTGGGCACACTCATTCTAACAGTTGAGTGCACATCTCCATGTGGGCACAATCATTCTAACAGTTCAGTGTGAACACCTCCATGTGGACAAATTCTAACACTTCGGTGTGCAGACCTCCATGTGGACACACTCATTCTAACATTTCAGTGTGCACACCTCCACAGGGACACAATCATTCTAACAGTTAAGTGTGCACACCTCCATGTGGACATAATCATTCTAACAGTTCAGTGTGCACACCTCCATGTGGACACACTCATTCTAACCGTTCAGTGTGCACACCTCCATGTGGACACACTCATTCTAACATTTCAGTGTGCACACTTCCATGTGGGCACACTCATTCTAGCAGTTCAGTGTGCACACCTCCATGTGGGCACACTCATTCTAACAGTTGAGTGCACATCTCCATGTGGGCACACTCATTCTAACAGTTCAGTGTGCACAACTCCATGTGGACACACTTATTCTAACAGTTCAGTGTGCACACCTCCATGTGGACCCACACATTCTAACATTTCAGTGTGCACACCTCCATGTGGACACACTCATTCTAACAGTTCAGTGTGCACAGCTCCATGTGGTCACACTCATTCTAACAGTTCAGTGTGCACACCTCCATGTGGACACACTCATTCTTACATTTCAGTGTGCACACCTCCACAGGGACACACTCATTCTAACAGTTCAGTGTGCACACCTCCATGTGGACACACTCATTCTAACATTTCAGTGTGCACACCTCCACAGGGACACACTCATTCTAACATTTCATTGTGCACACTTCCACAGGGACACACTCATTCTAACAGTTCAGTGTGCACACCTCCATGTGGACACACTCATTCTAACAGTTCAGTGTGCACACCTCCATGTGGACACACACATTCTAACAGTTCAGTTTGCACACCTCCACAGGGACACAATCATTCTAACAGTTCAGTGTGCACACCTCCACGTGGACACACTCATTCTAACAGTACAGTGTGCACACCTCCATGTGAACATATTCTAACAGTTCAGTGTGCACACCTCCATGTGGGCCTACTCATTCTAACAGTTCAGTGTGCACACCTCCATGCGGACACACTCATTCTAACAGTTCAGTGTGCACACTTCCATGTGGACACACTCATTCTAACAGTTCAGTGTGCACACCTCCATGTGGGCACACACATTCTAACAGTTCAGTGTGCACACCTCCATGTGGACACACTCATTATAACAGTTCAGTGTACACACCTCCATGTGGACACACTCAGTCTAACCGTTCACTGTGCACACCTCCATGTGGACACACTCATTCTAACAGTTCAGTGTGCACACCTCCACAGGGACACACTCATTCTAACAGTTCAGTGTTCACACCTCCATGTGGACACACTCATTCTAACAGTTCAGTGTGCACACCTCCATGTGGGTCCACCTATTCTAACAGTTCAGTGTGCACACCTCCATGTGGACACACACATTCTAACAGTTCAGTGTGCACACCTCCATGTGGACACACTCATTCTAACAGTTCAGTGTGCACACCTCCACAGGGACAAACTCATTCTAACAGTTAAGTGTGCACACCTCCATGTGGACACACTCATTCTAACAGGTCAGTGTGCACACTTCCATGTGGGCTCACTCATTCTAACAGTTCAGTGTGCACACCTCCATGTGGGCACACTCATTCTAACAGTTGAGTGCACACCTCCATGTGGGCACAATCATTTTAACAGTTCAGTGTGCACACCTCCATGTGGACACACTTATTCTAACTGTTCAGTGTGCACACCTCCATGTGGACACACTCATTCTAACAGTTCAGTGTGCACAGCTCCCTGTGGACACACTCATTCTAACAGTTCAGTGTGCACACCTCCATGTGGACACACTCTTTCTTACATTTCAGTGTGCACACCTCCACAGGGACACACTCATTCTAACAGTTCTGTGTGCACACCTCCATGTGGACAAATTCTAACACTTCGGTGTGCAGACCTCCATGTGGACACACTCATTCTAACATTTCAGTGTGCACACCTCCACAGGGACACAATCATTCTAACAGTTAAGTGTGCACACCTCCATGTGGACATAATCATTCTAACAGTTCAGTGTGCACACCTCCATGTGGACACACTCATTCTAACCGTTCAGTGTGCACACCTCCATGTGGACACACTCATTCTAACATTTCAGTGTGCACACTTCCATGTGGGCACACTCATTCTAGCAGTTCAGTGTGCACACCTCCATGTGGGCACACTCATTCTAACAGTTGAGTGCACATCTCCATGTGGGCACACTCATTCTAACAGTTCAGTGTGCACAACTCCATGTGGACACACTTATTCTAACAGTTCAGTGTACACACCTCCATGTGGGCACACTCAGTCTAAGCGTTCACTGTGCACACCTCCATGTGGACACACTCATTCTAACAGTTCAGTTTGCACACCTCCACAGGGACACACTCATTCTAACAGTTCAGTGTTCACACCTCCATGTGGACACACTCATTCTAACAGTTCAGTGTGCACACCTCCATGTGGGTCCACCTATTCTAACAGTTCAGTGTGCACACCTCCATGTGGACACACACATTCTAACAGTTCAGTGTGCACACCTCCATGTGGACACACTCATTCTAACAGTTCAGTGTGCACACCTCAACAGGGACAAACTCATTCTAACAGTTAAGTGTGCACACCTCCATGTGGACAAACTCATTCTAACAGGTCAGTGTGCACACTTCCATGTGGGCACACTCATTCTAACAGTTCAGTGTCCACACCTCCATGTGGGCACACTCATTCTAACAGTTGAGTGCACACCTCCATGTGGGCACAATCATTCTAACAGTTCAGTGTGGACACCTCCATGTGGACACACTTATTCTAACTGTTCAGTGTGCACACCTCCATGTGGACACACTCATTCTAACAGTTCAGTGTGCACAGCTCCCTGTGGACACACTCATTCTAACAGTTCAGTGTGCACACCTCCATGTGGACACACTCATTCTTACATTTCAGTGTGCACACCTCCACAGGGACACACTCATTCTAACAGTTCAGTGTGCACACCTCCATGTGGACAAATTCTAACACTTCGGTGTGCACACCTCCATGTGGACACACTCATTCTAACATTTCAGTGTGCACACCTCCACAGGGACACAATCATTCTAACAGTTAAGTGTGCACACCTCCATGTGGACATAATCATTCTAACAGTTCAGTGTGCACACCTCCATGTGGACACACTCATTCTAACCGTTCAGTGTGCACAGCTCCATGTGGACACACTCATTCTAACATTTCAGTGTGCACACTTCCATGTGGGCACACTCATTCTAGCAGTTCAGTGTGCACACCTCCATGTGGGCACACTCATTCTAACAGTTGAGTGCACATCTCCATGTGGGCACACTCATTCTAACAGTTCAGTGTGCACAACTCCATGTGGACACACTTATTCTAACAGTTCAGTGTGGACACCTCCATGTGGACCCACACATTCTAACATTTCAGTGTGCACAACTCCATGTGGACACACTCATTCTAACAGTTCAGTGTGCACAGCTCCATGTGGTCACACTCATTCTAAAAGTTCAGTGTGCACACCTCCATGTGGACACACTCATTCTAACATTTCAGTGTGCACACCTCCACAGGGACACACGCATTCTAACATTTCATTGTGCACACTTCCACAGGGACACACTCATTCTAACAGTTCAGTGTGCACACCTCCATGTGGACACACTCATTCTAACAGTTCAGTGTGCACACCTCCATGTGGACACACACATTCTAACAGTTCAGTTTGCACACCTCCACAGGGACACAATCATTCTAACAGTTCAGTGTGCACACCTCCACGTGGACACACTCATTCTAACAGTACAGTGTGCACACCTCCATGTGAACATATTCTAACAGTTCAGTGTGCACACCTCCATGTGGGCCTACTCATTCTAACAGTTCAGTGTGCACACCTCCATGTGGACACACTCATTCTAACAGTTCAGTGTGCACACCTCCATTCGGACACACTCATTCTAACAGTTCAGTGTGCACACCTCCATGTGGGCACACACATTCTAACAGTTCAGTGTGCACACCTCCATGTGGACACACTCATTATAACAGTTCAGTGTACACACCTCCATGTGGACACACTCAGTCTAACCGTTCACTGTGCACACCTCCATGTGGACACACTCATTCTAACAGTTCAGTGTGCACACCTCCACAGGGACACACTCATTCTAACAGTTCAGTGTTCACACCTCCATGTGGACACACTCATTCTAACAGTTCAGTGTGCACACCTCCATGTGGGTCCACCTATTCTAACAGTTCAGTGTGCACACCTGCATGTGGACACACACATTCTAACAGTTCAGTGTGCACACCTCCATGTGGACACACTCATTCTAACACTTCAGTGTGCACACCTCCACAGGGACAAACTCATTCTAACAGTTAAGTGTGCACACCTCCATGTGGACACACTCATTCTAACAGGTGAGTGTGCACACTTCCATGTGGTCACACTTATTCTAACAGTTCAGTGTGCACACCTCCATATGGGCACACTCATTCTAACAGTTGAGTGCACACCTCCATGTGGGCACAATCATTCTAACAGTTCAGTGTGCACACCTCCATGTGGACACACTTATTCTAACTGTTCAGTGTGCACACCTCCATGTGGACACACTCATTCTAACAGTTCAGTGTGCACAGCTCCCTGTGGACACACTCATTCTAACAGTTCAGTGTGCACACCTCCATGTGGACACACTCTTTCTTACATTTCAGTGTGCACACCTCCACAGGGACACACTGATTCTAACAGTTCAGTGTGCACACCTCCATGTGGACAAATTCTAACACTTCGGTGTGCAGACCTCCATGTGGACACACTCATTCTAACATTTCAGTGTGCACACCTCCACAGGGACACAATCATTCTAACAGTTAAGTGTGCACACCTCCATGTGGACATAATCATTCTAACAGTTCAGTGTGCACAGCTCCATGTGGTCACACTCATTCTAACAGTTCAGTGTGCACACCTCCATGTGAACACACTCATTCTTACATTTCAGTGTGCACACCTCCACAGGGACACACTCATTCTAACAGTTCAGTGTGCACACCTCCATGTGGACACACTCATTCTAACATTTCAGTGTGCACACGTCCACAGGGACACACTCATTCTAACATTTCATTGTGCACACTTCCACAGGGACACACTCATTCTAACAGTTCAGTGTGCACACCTCCATGTGGACACACTCATTCTAACAGTTCAGTGTGCACACCTCCATGTGGACACACTCATTATAACATTTCAGTGTGCACACCTCCACAGAGACACACTAATTCTAACAGTTCAGTGTGCACAGCTCCATGTGGTCACACTCATTCTAACAGTTCAGTGTGCACACCTCCATGTGAACACACTCATTCTTACATTTCATTGTGCACACCTCCACAGGGACACACTCATTCTAACAGTTCAGTGTGCACACCTCCATGTGGACACACTCATTCTAACATTTCAGTGTGCACACCTCCACAGGGACACACTCATTCTAACATTTCATTGTGCACACTTCCACAGGGACACACTCATTCTAACAGTTCAGTGTGCACACCTCCATGTGGACACACTCATTCTAACAGTTCAGTGTGCACACCTCCATGTGGACACACACATTCTAACAGTTCAGTGTGCACACCTCCACAGGGACACACTCATTCTAACATTTCATTGTGCATACCTCCAGAGGGACACACTCATTCTAACAGTTCAGTGTGCACACCTCCATGTGGACACACTCGTTCTAACAATTCAATGTGCACACCTCCATGTGGACACATTCTAACTGTTCAGTGTGCTCACCTACATGTAGACACACTCATTCTAACATTTCACTGTGCACACCTCCACAGGGACACAATCATTCTAACAATTCAGTGTGCACACCTCCATGCAGACACAGTCATTCTAACAGTTCTGTGTGCACACCTACATATAGACACACTCATTCTAACAGTTCAGTGTGCACACCTCCATGCATACACAGTCATTCTAACAGTTCAGTGTGCACACCTCCACAGGGACACACTCATTCTAACAGTTCAGTGTGCACACCTCCCGTGGACACACTCATTCTAACAGTACAGTGTGCACAACTCCATGTGGACACATTCATTCTAACAGTTCACTGTGCACACTTCCATGTGGGCACACTCATTCTAACAGTTCAGTGTGCATACCTCCATGTGGGCCCACTCATTCTAACAGTTCAGTGCGCACACCTTCATGTGGACACACTCATTCTAACAGTTCAGTGTGCACACCTCCATGTGGACACACTCATTCTAACAGTTCAGTGTGCACACCTCCATGTGGACACACACATTCTAACAGCTCAGTGAGCACACCTCCATGTGGACACACTCATTCTAACCGTTCAGTGTGCACACCTCCATGTGGACACACTCATTCTAACAGTTCAGTGTGCACACCTCCACAGGGACACACTCATTCTAACAGTTCAGTGTTCACACCTCCATGTGGACGCACTCATTCTAACAGTTCAGTGTGCACACCTCCATGTGGGCCCACTCATTCTAACAATTCAGTGTGCACACCTCCATGTGGCCACACTCATTCTAACAGTTTAGTGTGCAAACCTCCATGTGGGCACACTCATTCTAACAGTTCAGTGTGCACACCTCCATGTGGACACACACATTCTAACAGTTCAGTGTGCACACCTCCATGTGGACACACTCATTCTAACAGTTCAGTGTGCACACCTCCACAGGGACAAACTCATTCTAACAGTTAAGTGTGCACACCTCCATGTGGACACACTCATTCTAACAGTTCTGTGTGCACACCTCCACAGGGACACACTCATTCTAACCGTTCAGTGTTCACACCTCCATGTGGACACACTCATTCTAACAGTTCAGTGTGCACATCTCCATGTGGGCCCACTCATTCTAACAATTCAGTGTGCACACCTCCATGTGGACACACTCATTCTAACAGTTTAGTGTGCAAACCTCCATGTGGGCACACTCATTAAAACAGTTCAGTGTGCACCCCTCCATGTGGACACACACATTCTAACATTTCAGTGTGCACACCTCCACAGGGACACACTCATTCTAACATTTCATTGTGCACACTTCCACAGGGACACACTCATTCTAACAGTTCAGTGTGCACACCTCCATGTGGACACACTCATTCTAACAGTTCAGTGTGCACACCTCCATGTGGACACACACATTCTAACAGTTCAGTGTGCACACCTCCACAGGGACACACTCATTCTAACCGTTCAGTGTGCACACCTCCATGTGGACACACTCATTCTAACATTTCATTGTGCACACTTCCACAGGGACACACTCATTCTAACAGTTCAGTGTGCACACCTCCATGTGGACACACTCATTCTAACAGTTCAGTGTGCACACCTCCATGTGGGCACACTCATTCTAGCAGTTCAGTGTGCACACCTCCATGTGGGCACACTCATTCTAACAGTTGAGTGCACATCTCCATGTGGGCACACTCATTCTAACAGTTCAGTGTGCACAACTCCATGTGGACACACACATTCTAACAGTTCAGTGTGCACACCTCCACAGGGACACACTCATTCTAACATTTCATTGTGCATACCTCCAGAGGGACACACTCATTCTAACATTTCAGTGTGCACACCTCCACAGGGACACACTCATTCTAACATTTCATTGTGCACACTTCCACAGGGACACACTCATTCTAACAGTTCAGTGTGCACACCTCCATGTGGACACACTCATTCTAACAGTTCAGTGTGCACACCTCCATGTGGACACACACATTCTAACAGTTCAGTGTGCACACCTCCACAGGGACACACTCATTCTAACATTTCATTGTGCATACCTCCAGAGGGACACACTCATTCTAACAGTTCAGTGTGCACACCTCCATGTGGACACACTCGTTCTAACAATTCAATGTGCACACCTCCATGTGGACACATTCTAACTGTTCAGTGTGCTCACCTACATGTAGACACACTCATTCTAACATTTCACTGTGCACACCTCCACAGGGAAACAATCATTCTAACAATTCAGTGTGCACACCTCCATGCAGACACAGTCATTCTAACAGTTCTGTGTGCACACCTACACATAGACACACTCATTCTAACAGTTCAGTGTGCACACCTCCATGCATACACAGTCATTCTAACAGTTCAGTGTGCACACCTCCACAGGGACACACTCATTCTAACAGTTCAGTGTGCACACCTCCCGTTTACACACTCATTCTAACAGTACAGTGTGCACAACTCCATGTGGACACATTCATTCTAACAGTTCACTGTGCACACTTCCATGTGGGCACACTCATTCTAACAGTTCAGTGTGCATACCTCCATGTGGGCCCACTCATTCTAACAGTTCAGTGTGCACACCTTCATGTGGACACACTCATTCTAACAGTTCAGTGTGCACACCTCCATGTGGACACACTCATTCTAACAGTTCAGTGTGCACACCTCCATGTGGACACACACATTCTAACAGCTCAGTGAGCACACCTCCATGTGGACACACTCATTCTAACAGTTCAGTGTGCACACCTCCATGTGGACACACTCATTCTAACAGTTCAGTGTGCACACCTCCATGTGGACACACTCATTCTAACAGTTCAGTGTGCACACCTCCACAGGGACACACTCATTCTAACAGTTCAGTGTTCACACCTCCATGTGGACACACTCATTCTAACAGTTCAGTGTGCACACCTCCATGTGGGCCCACTCATTCTACCAATTCAGTGTGCACACCTCCATGTGGCCACACTCATTCTAACAGTTTAGTGTGCAAACCTCCATGTGGGCACACTCATTCTAACAGTTCAGTGTGCACACCTCCATGTGGACACACACATTCTAACAGTTCAGTGTGCACACCTCCATGTGGACACACTCATTCTAACAGTTCAGTGTGCACACCTCCACAGGGACAAACTCATTCTAACAGTTAAGTGTGCACACCTCCATGTGGACACACTCATTCTAACAGTTCTGTGTGCACACCTCCACAGGGACACACTCATTCTAACAGTTCAGTGTTCACACCTCCATGTGGACACACTCATTCTAACAGTTCAGTGTGCACACCTCCATGTGGGCCCACTCATTCTAACAATTCAGTGTGCACACCTCCATGTGGACACACTCATTCTAACAGTTTAGTGTGCAAACCTCCATGTGGGCACACTCATTAAAACAGTTCAGTGTGCACCCCTCCATGTGGACACACACATTCTAACAGTTCAGTGTGCACACCTCCACAGGGACACACTCATTCTAACATTTCATTGTGCACACTTTCACAGGGACACACTCATTCTAACAGTTCAGTGTGCACACCTCCATGTGGACACACTCATTCTAACAGTTCAGTGTGCACACCTCCATGTGGACACACACATTCTAACAGTTCAGTGTGCACACCTCCACAGGGACACACTCATTCTAACAGTTCAGTGTGCACACCTCCATGTGGACACACTCATTCTAACATTTCATTGTGCACACTTCCACAGGGACACACTCATTCTAACAGTTCAGTGTGCACACCTCCATGTGGACACACTCATTCTAACAGTTCAGTGTGCACACCTCCATGTGGGCACACTCATTCTAGCAGTTCAGTGTGCACACCTCCATGTGGGCACACTCATTCTAACAGTTGAGTGCACATCTCCATGGGGGCACACTCATTCTAACAGTTCAGTGTGCACAACTCCATGTGGACACACTTATTCTAACAGTTCAGTGTGGACACCTCCATGTGGACACACACATTCTAACATTTCAGTGTGCACACCTCCATGTGGACACACTCATTCTAACAGTTCAGTGTGCACAGCTCCATATGGTCACACTCATTCTAACAGTTCAGTGTGCACACCTCCATGTGAACACACTCATTCTTACATTTCAGTGTGCACACCTCCACAGGGACACACTCATTCTAACAGTTCAGTGTGCACACCTCCATGTGGACACACTCATTCTAACATTTCAGTGTGCACACGTCCACAGGGACACACTCATTCCAACATTTCATTGTGCACACTTCCACAGGGACACACTCATTCTAACAGTTCAGTGTGCACACCTCCATGTGGACACACTCATTCTAACAGTTCAGTGTGCACACCTCCATGTGGACACACACATTCTAACAATTCAGTGTGCACACCTCCACAGGGACACACTCATTCTAACATTTCATTGTACATACCTCCAGAGGGACACACTCATTCTAACAGTTCAGTGTGCACACCTCCATGTGGACACACTCGTTCTAACAATTCAATGTGCACACCTCCATGTGGACACATTCTAACAGTTCAGTGTGCTCACCTACATGTAGACACACTCATTCTAACATTTCACTGTGCACACCTCCACAGGGACACAATCATTCTAACAATTCAGTGTGCACACCTCCATGCAGACACAGTCATTCTAACAGTTCTGTGTGCACACCTACATAGAGACACACTCATTCTAACAGTTCAGTGTGCACACCTCCATGCATACACAGTCATTCTAACAGTTCAGTGTGCACACCTCCACAGGGACACACTCATTCTAACAGTTCAGTGTGCACACCTCCCGTGGACACACTCATTCTAACAGTACAGTGTGCACACCTCCATGTGGACACACTCATTCTAACAGTTCACTGTGCACACTTCCATGTGGGCACACTCATTCTAACAGTTCAGTGTGCATACCTCCATGTGGGCCCACTCATTCTAACAGTTCAGTGTGCACACCTTCATGTGGACACACTCATTCTAACAGTTCAGTGTGCACACCTCCATGTGGACACACTCATTCTAACAGTTCAGTGTGCACACCTCCATGTGGGCACACACATTCTAACAGCTCAGTGTGCACACCTCCATGTGGACACACTCATTCTAACAGTTCAGTGTGCACACCTCCACAGGGACACACTCATTCTAACCGTTCAGTGTGCACACCTCAATGTGGACACACTCATTCTAACAGTTCAGTGTGCACACCTCCATGTGGACACACTCATTCTAACAGTTCAGTGTGCACACCTCCATGTGGACACACTCATTCTAACCGTTCAGTGTGCACACCTCCATGTGGACACACTCATTCTAACAGTTCAGTGTGCACACCTCCACAGGGACACACTCATTCTAACAGTTCAGTGTTCACACCTCCATGTGGACACACCCATTCTAACAGTTCAGTGTGCACACCTCCATGTGGGCCCACTCATTCTAACAATTCAGTGTGCACACCTCCATGTGGACACACTCATTCTAACAGTTTAGTGTGCAAACCTCCATGTGGGCACACTCATTCTAACAGTTCAGTGTGCACACCTCCATGTGGACACACACATTCTAACAGTTCAGTGTGCACACCTCCATGTGGACACACTCATTCTAACAGTTCAGTGTGCACACCTCCACAGGGACAAACTCATTCTAACAGTTAAGTGTGCACACCTCCATGTGGACACACTCATTCTAACAGTTCAGTGTGCACACCTCCACAGGGACACACTCATTCTAACAGTTCAGTGTTCACACCTCCATGTGGACACACCCATTCTAACAGTTCAGTGTGCACACCTCCATGTGGGCCCACTCATTCTAACAGTTCAGTTGCACACCTCCATGTGGACACACTCATTCTAACAGTTCAGTGTGCACACCTCCATGTGGACACACACATTCTAACAGTTCAGTGTGCACACCTCCACAGGGACACACTCATTCTAACATTTCATTGTGCATACCTCCAGAGGGACACACTCATTCTAACAGTTCAGTGTGCACACCTCCATGTGGACACACTCGTTCTAACAATTCAATGTGCACACCTCCATGTGGACACATTCTAACAGTTCAGTGTGCTCACCTACATGTAGACACACTCATTCTAACATTTCACTGTGCACACCTCCACAGGGACACAATCATTCTAACAATTCAGTGTGCACACCTCCATGCAGACACAGTCATTCTAATAGTTCTGTGTGCACACCTACATATAGACACACTCATTCTAACAGTTCAGTGTGCACACCTCCATGCATACACAGTCATTCGAACAGTTCAGTGTGCACACCTCCACAGGGACACACTCATTCTAACAGTTCAGTGTGCACACCTCCCGTGGACACACTCATTCTAACAGTACAGTGTGCACACCTCCATGTGGACACACTCATTCTAACAGTTCACTGTGCACACTTCCATGTGGGCACACTCATTCTAACAGTTCAGTGTGCATACCTCCATGTGGGCCCACTCATTCTAACAGTTCAGTGTGCACACCTTCATGTGGACACACTCATTCTAACAGTTCAGTGTGCACACCTCCATGTGGACACACTCATTCTAACAGTTCAGTGTGCACACCTCCACAGGGACACACTCATTCTAACAGTTCAGTGTTCACACCTCCATGTGGACACACTCATTCTAACAGTTCAGTGTGCACACCTCCATGTGGGCCCACTCATTCTACCAATTCAGTGTGCACACCTCCATGTGGCCACACTCATTCTAACAGTTTAGTGTGCAAACCTCCATGTGGGCACACTCATTCTAACAGTTCAGTGTGCACACCTCCATGTGGACACACACATTCTAACAGTTCAGTGTGCACACCTCCATGTGGACACACTCATTCTAACAGTTCAGTGTGCACACCTCCACAGGGACAAACTCATTCTAACAGTTAAGTGTGCACACCTCCATGTGGACACACTCATTCTAACAGTTCTGTGTGCACACCTCCACAGGGACACACTCATTCTAACAGTTCAGTGTTCACACCTCCATGTGGACACACTCATTCTAACAGTTCAGTGTGCACACCTCCATGTGGGCCCACTCATTCTAACAATTCAGTGTGCACACCTCCATGTGGACACACTCATTCTAACAGTTTAGTGTGCAAACCTCCATGTGGGCACACTCATTAAAACAGTTCAGTGTGCACCCCTCCATGTGGACACACACATTCTAACAGTTCAGTGTGCACACCTCCACAGGGACACACTCATTCTAACATTTCATTGTGCACACTTTCACAGGGACACACTCATTCTAACAGTTCAGTGTGCACACCTCCATGTGGACACACTCATTCTAACAGTTCAGTGTGCACACCTCCATGTGGACACACACATTCTAACAGTTCAGTGTGCACACCTCCACAGGGACACACTCATTCTAACAGTTCAGTGTGCACACCTCCATGTGGACACACTCATTCTAACATTTCATTGTGCACACTTCCACAGGGACACACTCATTCTAACAGTTCAGTGTGCACACCTCCATGTGGACACACTCATTCTAACAGTTCAGTGTGCACACCTCCATGTGGGCACACTCATTCTAGCAGTTCAGTGTGCACACCTCCATGTGGGCACACTCATTCTAACAGTTGAGTGCACATCTCCATGGGGGCACACTCATTCTAACAGTTCAGTGTGCACAACTCCATGTGGACACACTTATTCTAACAGTTCAGTGTGGACACCTCCATGTGGACACACACATTCTAACATTTCAGTGTGCACACCTCCATGTGGACACACTCATTCTAACAGTTCAGTGTGCACAGCTCCATATGGTCACACTCATTCTAACAGTTCAGTGTGCACACCTCCATGTGAACACACTCATTCTTACATTTCAGTGTGCACACCTCCACAGGGACACACTCATTCTAACAGTTCAGTGTGCACACCTCCATGTGGACACACTCATTCTAACATTTCAGTGTGCACACGTCCACAGGGACACACTCATTCCAACATTTCATTGTGCACACTTCCACAGGGACACACTCATTCTAACAGTTCAGTGTGCACACCTCCATGTGGACACACTCATTCTAACAGTTCAGTGTGCACACCTCCATGTGGACACACACATTCTAACAATTCAGTGTGCACACCTCCACAGGGACACACTCATTCTAACATTTCATTGTACATACCTCCAGAGGGACACACTCATTCTAACAGTTCAGTGTGCACACCTCCATGTGGACACACTCGTTCTAACAATTCAATGTGCACACCTCCATGTGGACACATTCTAACAGTTCAGTGTGCTCACCTACATGTAGACACACTCATTCTAACATTTCACTGTGCACACCTCCACAGGGACACAATCATTCTAACAATTCAGTGTGCACACCTCCATGCAGACACAGTCATTCTAACAGTTCTGTGTGCACACCTACATAGAGACACACTCATTCTAACAGTTCAGTGTGCACACCTCCATGCATACACAGTCATTCTAACAGTTCAGTGTGCACACCTCCACAGGGACACACTCATTCTAACAGTTCAGTGTGCACACCTCCCGTGGACACACTCATTCTAACAGTACAGTGTGCACACCTCCATGTGGACACACTCATTCTAACAGTTCACTGTGCACACTTCCATGTGGGCACACTCATTCTAACAGTTCAGTGTGCATACCTCCATGTGGGCCCACTCATTCTAACAGTTCAGTGTGCACACCTTCATGTGGACACACTCATTCTAACAGTTCAGTGTGCACACCTCCATGTGGACACACTCATTCTAACAGTTCAGTGTGCACACCTCCATGTGGGCACACACATTCTAACAGCTCAGTGTGCACACCTCCATGTGGACACACTCATTCTAACAGTTCAGTGTGCACACCTCCACAGGGACACACTCATTCTAACCGTTCAGTGTGCACACCTCAATGTGGACACACTCATTCTAACAGTTCAGTGTGCACACCTCCATGTGGACACACTCATTCTAACAGTTCAGTGTGCACACCTCCATGTGGACACACTCATTCTAACCGTTCAGTGTGCACACCTCCATGTGGACACACTCATTCTAACAGTTCAGTGTGCACACCTCCACAGGGACACACTCATTCTAACAGTTCAGTGTTCACACCTCCATGTGGACACACCCATTCTAACAGTTCAGTGTGCACACCTCCATGTGGGCCCACTCATTCTAACAATTCAGTGTGCACACCTCCATGTGGACACACTCATTCTAACAGTTTAGTGTGCAAACCTCCATGTGGGCACACTCATTCTAACAGTTCAGTGTGCACACCTCCATGTGGACACACACATTCTAACAGTTCAGTGTGCACACCTCCATGTGGACACACTCATTCTAACAGTTCAGTGTGCACACCTCCACAGGGACAAACTCATTCTAACAGTTAAGTGTGCACACCTCCATGTGGACACACTCATTCTAACAGTTCAGTGTGCACACCTCCACAGGGACACACTCATTCTAACAGTTCAGTGTTCACACCTCCATGTGGACACACCCATTCTAACAGTTCAGTGTGCACACCTCCATGTGGGCCCACTCATTCTAACAGTTCAGTTGCACACCTCCATGTGGACACACTCATTCTAACAGTTCAGTGTGCACACCTCCATGTGGACACACACATTCTAACAGTTCAGTGTGCACACCTCCACAGGGACACACTCATTCTAACATTTCATTGTGCATACCTCCAGAGGGACACACTCATTCTAACAGTTCAGTGTGCACACCTCCATGTGGACACACTCGTTCTAACAATTCAATGTGCACACCTCCATGTGGACACATTCTAACAGTTCAGTGTGCTCACCTACATGTAGACACACTCATTCTAACATTTCACTGTGCACACCTCCACAGGGACACAATCATTCTAACAATTCAGTGTGCACACCTCCATGCAGACACAGTCATTCTAATAGTTCTGTGTGCACACCTACATATAGACACACTCATTCTAACAGTTCAGTGTGCACACCTCCATGCATACACAGTCATTCGAACAGTTCAGTGTGCACACCTCCACAGGGACACACTCATTCTAACAGTTCAGTGTGCACACCTCCCGTGGACACACTCATTCTAACAGTACAGTGTGCACACCTCCATGTGGACACACTCATTCTAACAGTTCACTGTGCACACTTCCATGTGGGCACACTCATTCTAACAGTTCAGTGTGCATACCTCCATGTGGGCCCACTCATTCTAACAGTTCAGTGTGCACACCTTCATGTGGACACACTCATTCTAACAGTTCAGTGTGCACACCTCCATGTGGACACACTCATTCTAACAGTTCAGTGTGCACACCTCCATGTGGGCACACACATTCTAACAGCTCAGTGTGCACACCTCCATGTGGACACACTCATTCTAACAGTTCAGTGTGCACACCTCCACAGGGACACACTCATTCTAACTGTTCAGTGTGCACACCTCCATGTGGACACACTCATTCTAACAGTTCAGTGTGCACACCTCCATGTGGACACACTCATTCTAACAGTTCAGTGTGCACACCTCCATGTGGACACACTCATTCTAACCGTTCAGTGTGCACACCTCCATGTGGACACACTCATTCTAACAGTTCAGTGTGCACACCTCCACAGGGACACACTCATTCTAACAGTTCAGTGTTCACACCTCCATGTGGACACACTCATTCTAACAGTTCAGTGTGCACACCTCCATGTGGGCCCACTCATTCTAACAATTCAGTGTGCACACCTCCATGTGGACACACTCATTCTAACAGTTTAGTGTGCAAACCTCCATGTGGGCGCACTCATTCTAACAGTTCAGTGTGCACACCTCCATGTGGACACACACATTCTAACAGTTCAGTGTGCACACCTCCATGTGGACACACTCATTCTAACAGTTCAGTGTGCACACCTCCACAGGGACAAACTCATTCTAACAGTTAAGTGTGCACACCTCCATGTGGACACACTCATTCTAACAGTTCAGTGTGCACACCTCCACAGGGACACACTCATTCTAACAGTTCAGTGTTCACACCTCCATGTGGACACACCCATTCTAACAGTTCAGTGTGCACACCTCCATGTGGGCCCACTCATTCTAACAGTTCAGTTGCACACCTCCATGTGGACACACTCATTCTAACAGTTCAGTGTGCACACCTCCATGTGGACACACACATTCTAACAGTTCAGTGTGCACACCTCCACAGGGACACACTCATTCTAACATTTCATTGTGCATACCTCCAGAGGGACACACTCATTCTAACAGTTCAGTGTGCACACCTCCATGTGGACACACTCGTTCTAACAATTCAATGTGCACACCTCCATGTGGACACATTCTAACAGTTCAGTGTGCTCACCTACATGTAGACACACTCATTCTAACATTTCACTGTGCACACCTCCACAGGGACACAATCATTCTAACAATTCAGTGTGCACACCTCCATGCAGACACAGTCATTCTAACAGTTCTGTGTGCACACCTACATATAGACACACTCATTCTAACAGTTCAGTGTGCACACCTCCATGCATACACAGTCATTCTAACAGTTCAGTGTGCACACCTCCACAGGGACACACTCATTCTAACAGTTCAGTGTGCACACCTCCCGTGGACACACTCATTCTAACAGTACAGTGTGCACACCTCCATGTGGACACACTCATTCTAACAGTTCACTGTGCACACTTCCATGTGGGCACACTCATTCTAACAGTTCAGTGTGCATACCTCCATGTGGGCCCACTCATTCTAACAGTTCAGTGTGCAAACCTTCATGTGGACACACTCATTCTAACAGTTCAGTGTGCACACCTCCATGTGGACACACACATTCTAACAGTTCAGTGTGCACACCTCCATGTGGGCACACACATTCTAACAGCTCAGTGTGCACACCTCCATGTGGACACACTCATTCTAACAGTTCAGTGTGCACACCTCCATGTGGACACACTCATTCTAACCGTTCAGTGTGCACACCTCCATGTGGACACACTCATTCTAACAGTTCAGTGTGCACACCTCCACAGGGACACACTCATTCTAACAGTTCAGTGTTCACACCTCCATGTGGACACACTCATTCTAACAGTTCAGTGTGCACACCTCCATGTGGGCCCACTCATTCTAACAATTCAGTGTGCACACCTCCATGTGGACACACTCATTCTAACAGTTTAGTGTGCAAACCTCCATGTGGGCACACTCCTTCTAACAGTTCAGTGTGCACACCTCCATGTGGACACACACATTCTAACAGTTCAGTGTGCACACCTCCATGTGGACACACTCATTCTAACAGTTCTGTGTGCACACCTCCACAGGGACACACTCATTAAAACAGTTCAGTGTGCACACCTCCATGTGGACACACTCATTCTAACAGTTCAGTGTGCACACCTCCATGTGGACACACTCATTCTAACAGTTCAGTGTGCACACCTCCAAAGGGACACACTCATTCTAACATTTCATTGTGCACACTTCCACAGGGACACACTCATTCTAACAGTTCAGTGTGCACACCTCCATGTGGACACACTCATTCTAACAGTTCAATGTGCACACTTCCATGTGGACACACTCATTCTAACCATTCAGTGTGCACACCTCCATGTGGACACACTCATTCTAACATTTTAGTGTGCAAACCTCCATGTGGGCACGCTCATTCTAACAGTTCAGTGTGCACACCTCCATGTGGGCACACTCATTCTAACAGTTCAGTGTGCACACCTCCATGTGGACACACTCATTCTAACAGTTCAGTGTGCACACCTCCATAGGGACACACTCATTCTAATATTTCATTGTGCACACTTCCACAGGAACACACTCATTCTAACAGTTCAGTGTGCACACCTCCATGTGGACACACTCATTCTAACAGTTCATTGTGCACACCTCCATGTACACACACTCATTCTAACAGTTCAGTGTGCACACCTCCACAGGGACACACTCATTCTAACATTTCATTGTGCACACCTCCACAGGGACACACTCATTCTAACAGTTCAGTGTGCACACCTCCATGTGAACACACTCATTCTAACACTTCAGTGTGCACACCTCCACAGGGATACAATCATTCTAACAATTCAGTGTGCACACCTCTATGCAGACACATTCATTCTAACAGTTCTGTGTGCACACCTACATGTGGACACACTCATTCTAACAGTTCAGTGTGCACACCTCCATGCATACACAGTCATTCTAACAGTTCAGTGTGCACATCTCCACAGGGACACACTCATTCTAACAGTTCAGTGTGCACACCTCCACGTGGACACACTCATTCTAACAGTAGAGTGTGCACACCTCCATGTGGACATATTCTAACAGTTCAGTGTGCACACCTCCATGTGGGCCCACTCATTCTAACAGTTCAGTGTGCACACCTCCATGTGGACACACTCATTCTTACATTTCAGTGTGCACACCTCCACAGGGACACACTCATTCTAACAGTTCAGTGTGCACACCTCCATGTGGACACATTCTAACACTTCGGTGTGCACACCTCCATGTGGACACACTCATTCTAACATTTCAGTGTGCACACCTCCACAGGGACACAATCATACTAACAGTTAAGTGTGCACACCTCCATGTGGACATAATCATTCTAACAGTTCAGTGTGCACACCTCCACAAGTACACACTCATTCTATCAGTTCAGTGTGCACACCTGTATGTGGACACAATCATTCTAACAGTTCAGTGTGCAAACCTCCATATGGACACACTCATTCTAACAGTTCAGTGTGGACACCTCCATGTGGGCACAGTCATTTTAACAGTTCAGTGTGCACACCTCCATGTGGACACAATCTTTCTAACAGTTCAGTGTGCACACCTCCATGTGGACACATTCTAAAAGTTCAGTGTGCACACCTCCATGTGGACACACTCATTATAACAGTTTAGTGTGCAAACCTCCATGTGGGCACACTCATTAAAACAGTTCAGTGTGCACACCTCCATGTGGACACACTCATTCTAACAGTTCAGTGTGCACACCTCCATGTGGACACACTCATTCTAACAGTTCAGTGTGCACACCTCCAAAGGGACACACTCATTCTAACATTTCATTGTGCACACTTCCTCAGGGACACACACATTCTAACAGTTCAGTGTGCACACCTCCATGTGGGCACACTCATTCTAACAGTTGAGTGCACATCTCCATGTGGGCACACTCATTCTAACAGTTCAGAGTGCACAACTCAATGTGGACACACTTATTCTAACAGTTCAGTGAGGACACCTCCATGTGAACCCACACATTCTAACATTTCAGTGTGCACACTTCCATGTGGACACACTCATTCTAACAGTTCAGTGTGCACAGCTCCATGTGGTCACACTCATTCTAACAGTTCAGTGTGCACACCTCCATGTGGACACACTCATTCTTACATTTCAGTGTGCACACCTCCACAGGGACACACTCATTCTAACAGTTCAGTGTGCACACCTCCATGTGGACACTCTCATTCTAACATTTCAGTGTGCACACCTCCACAGGGACACACTCATTCTAACATTTCATTGTGCACACTTCCACAGGGACACACTCATTCTAACAGTTCAGTGTGCACACCTCCATGTGGACACACTCATTCTAACAGTTCAGTGTGCACACCTCCATGTGGACACACACATTCTAACAGTTCAGTGTGCACACCTCCACAGGGACACACTCATTCTAACATGTCATTGTGCATACCTCCAGACGACACACTCATTCTAACAGTTCAGTGTGCACACCTCCATGTGGACACACTCGTTCTAACAATTCAATGTGCACACCTCCATGTGGACACATTCTAACAGTTCAGTGTGCTCACCTACATGTAGACACACTCATTCTAACATTTCACTGTGCACACCTCCACAGGGACACAATCATTCTAACAATTCAGTGTGCACACCTCCATGCAGACACAGACATTCTAACAGTTCTCTGTGCACAACTACATATAGACACACTCATTCTAACAGTTCAGTGTGCACACCTCCATGCATACACAGTCATTCTAACAGTTCAGTGTGCACACCTCCACAGGGACACACTCATTCTAACAGTTCAGTGTGCACACCTCCCGTGGACACACTCATTCTAACAGTACAGTGTGCACACCTCCATGTGGACACACTCATTCTAACAGTTCACTGTGCACACTTCCATGTGGGCACACTCATTCTAACAGTTCAGTGTGCATACCTCCATGTGGGCCCACTCATTCTAACAGTTCAGTGTGCACACCTTCATGTGGACACACTCATTCTAACAGTTCAGTGTGCACACCTCCATGTGGACACACTCATTCTAACAGTTCAGTGTGCACACCTCCATGTGGGCACACACATTCTAACAGCTCAGTGTGCACACCTCCATGTGGACACACTCATTCTAACAGTTCAGTGTGCACACCTCCATGTGGACACACTCATTCTAACCGTTCAGTGTGCACACCTCCATGTGGACACACTCATTCTAACAGTTCAGTGTGCACACCTCCACAGGGACACACTCATTCTAATATTTCATTGTGCATACTTCCACAGGGACACACTCATTCTAACAGTTCAGTGTGCACACCTCCATGTGGACACACTCATTCTAACAGTTCAGTGTTCACACCTCCATGTGGACACACTCATTCTAACAGTTTAGTGTGCACACCTCCATGTGGGCCCACTCATTCTAACAATTCGGTGTGCACACCTCCATGTGGACACACTCATTCTAACAGTTTAGTGTGCAAACCTCCATGTGGGCACACTCATTCTAACAGTTCAGTGTGCACACCTCCATGTGGACACACACATTCTAACAGTTCAGTGTGCACACCTCCATGTGGACACACTCATTCTAACAGTTCAGTGTTCACACCTCCATGTGGACACACTCATTCTAACAGTTCAGTGTGCACACCTCCATGTGGGCCCACTCATTCTAACAATTCAGTGTGCACACCTCCATGTGGACACACTCATTCTAACAGTTTAGTGTGCAAACCTCCATGTGGGCACACTCATTAAAACAGTTCAGTGTGCACACCTCCATGTGGACACACTCATTCTAACAGTTCAGTGTGCACACCTCCATGTGGACACACTCATTCTAACAGTTCAGTGTGCACACCTCCAAAGGGACACACTCATTCTAACATTTCATTGTGCACACTTCCACAGGGACACACTCATTCTAACAGTTCAGTGTGCACACCTCCATGTGGACACACTCATTCTAACAGTTCAATGTGCACACCTCCATGTGGACACACTCATTCTAACCGTTCAGTGTGCACACCTCCATGTGGACACACTCATTCTAACATTTTAGTGTGCAAACCTCCATGTGGGCACACTCATTCTAACAGTTCAGTGTGCACACCTCCATGTGGGCAAACTCATTCTAACAGTTCAGTGTGCACACCTCCATGTGGACACACTCATTCTAACAGTTCAGTGTGCACACCTCCACAGGGACACACACATTCTAATATTTCATTGTGCACACTTCCACAGGGACACACTCATTCTAACAGTTCAGTGTGCACACCTCCATGTGGACACACTCATTCTAACAGTTCATTGTGCACACCTCCATGTGGACACACTCATTCTAACAGTTCAGTGTGCACACCTCCACAGGGACACACTCATTCTAACATTTCATTGTGCACACCTCCACAGGGACACACTCATTCTAACAGTTCAGTGTGCACACCTCCATGTGAACACACTCATTCTAACAGTTCAGTGTGCACACCTCCACAGGGACACAATCATTCTAACAATTCAGTGTGCACACCTCCATGCAGACACATTCATTCTAACAGTTCTGTGTGCACACCTACATGTGGACACACTCATTCTAACAGTTCAGTGTGCACACCTCCATGCATACACAGTCATTCTAACAGTTCAGTGTGCACACCTCCACGTGGACACACTCATTCTAACAGTAGAGTGTGCACACCTCCATGTGGACATATTCTAACAGTTCAGTGTGCACACCTTCATGTGGGCCCACTCATTCTAACAGTTCAGTGTGCACACCTCCATGTGGACACACTCATTCTTACATTTCAGTGTGCACACCTCCACAGGGACACACTCATTCTAACAGTTCAGTGTGCACACCTCCATGTGGACACATTCTAACACTTCGGTGTGCACACCTCCATGTGGACAAACTCATTCTAACATTTCAGTGTGCACACCTCCACAGGGACACAATCATACTAACAGTTAAGTGTGCACACCTCCATGTGGACATAATCATTCTAACAGTTCAGTGTGCACACCTCCACAAGGACATACTCATTCTATCAGTTCAGTGTGCACACCTGCATGTGGACACAATCATTCTAACAGTTCAGTGTGCAAACCTCCATGTGGACACACTCATTCTAACAGTTCAGTGTGGACACCTCCATGTGGGCACAGTCATTTTAACAGTTCAGTGTGCACACCTCCATGTGGACACAATCTTTCTAACAGTTCAGTGTGCACACCTCCATGTGGACACATTCTAAAAGTTCAGTGTGCACACCTCCATGTGGACACACTCATTCTAACAGTTCAGTGTGCACACCTCCACAGAGTCCCACTCATTCCAACAGTTCAGTGTTCACACCTCCATATAGACACACACATTCTAACAGTTCAGTGTGCACACCTCCATGTGGGCACACTCATTCTAACAGTTCAGTGTGCACACCTCCATGTGGACACACTCATTCTAACAGTTCAGTGTGCACACCTCCACAGGGATACACTCATTCTAACAGTTCTGTGTGCACACCTACATGTGGACACACTCATTCTAACAGTTCAGTGTGCACACCTCCATGTGGGCACACTCATTCTAACAGTTCAGTGTGCACACATCCATGTGGACACACTCATTCTAACTGTGCAGTGTGCACACCTCCATGTGGACACACTCATTCTAACAGTTCAGTGTGCACACCTCCACAGAGTCCCACTCATTCCAACAGTTCAGTGTTCACACCTCCATATAGACACACTCATTCTAACAGTTCAGTGTGCTCACCTACATGTAGACACACTCATTCTAACATTTCACTGTGCACACCTCCACAGGGACACAATCATTCTAACAATTCAGTGTGTACACCTCCATGCAGACACAGACATTCTAACAGTTCTCTGTGCACACCTACATATAGACACACTCATTCTAACAGTTCAGTGTGCACACCTCCATGCATACACAGTCATTCTAACAGTTCAGTGTGCACACCTCCACAGGGACACACTCATTCTAACATTTCAGTGTGCACACCTCCCGTGGACACACTCATTCTAACAGTACAGTGTGCACACCTCCATGTGGACACACTCATTCTAACAGTTCACTGTGCACACTTCCATGTGGGCATACTCATTCTAACAGTTCAGTGTGCATACCTCCATGTGGGCCCACTCATTCTAACAGTTCAGTGTGCACACCTTCATGTGGACACACTCATTCTAACAGTTCAGTGTGCACACCTCCATGTGGACACACTCATTCTAACAGTTCAGTGTGCACACCTCCATGTGGGCACACACATTCTAACAGCTCAGTGTGCACACCTCCATGTGGACACACTCATTCTAACAGTTCAGTGTGCACACCTCCATGTGGACACACTCATTCTAACCGTTCAGTGTGCACACCTCCATGTGGACACACTCATTCTAACAGTTCAGTGTGCACACCTCCACAGGGACACACTCATTCTAATATTTCATTGTGCACACTTCCACAGGGACACACTCATTCTAACAGTTCAGTGTGCACACCTCCATGTGGACACACTCATTCTAACAGTTCAGTGTTCACACCTCCATGTGGACACACTCATTCTAACAGTTCAGTGTGCACACCTCCATGTGGGCCCACTCATTCTAACAATTCAGTGTGCACACCTCCATATAGACACACTCATTCTAACAGTTTAGTGTGCAAACCTCCATGTGGGCACACTCATTCTAACAGTTCAGTGTGCACACCTCCATGTGGACACACACATTCTAACAGTTCAGTGTGCACACCTCCATGTGGACACACTCATTCTAACAGTTCAGTGTGCACACCTCCACAGGGACAAACTCATTCTAACAGTTAAGGGTGCACACCTCCATGTGGACACACTCATTCTAACAGTTCAGTGTGCACACCTCCACAGGGAGACACTCATTCTAACAGTTCAGTGTTCACACCTCCATGTGGACACACTCATTCTAACAGTTCAGTGTGCACACCTCCATGTGGGCCCACTCATTCTAACAATTCAGTGTGCACACCTCCATGTGGACACACTCATTCTAACAGTTTAGTGTGCAAACCTCCATGTGGGCACACTCATTAAAACAGTTCAGTGTGCACACCTCCATGTGGACACACTCATTCTAACAGTTCAGTGTGCACACCTCCATGTGGACACACTCATTCTAACAGTTCAGTGTGCACACCTCCATGTGGACACACACATTCTAACAGTTCAGTGTGCACACCTCCACAGGGACACACTCATTCTAACATGTCATTGTGCATACCTCCAGACGACACACTCATTCTAACAGTTCAGTGTGCACACCTCCATGTGGACACACTCGTTCTAACAATTCAATGTGCACACCTCCATGTGGACACATTCTAACAGTTCAGTGTGCTCACCTACATGTAGACACACTCATTCTAACATTTCACTGTGCACACCTCCACAGGGACACAATCATTCTAACAATTCAGTGTGCACACCTCCATGCAGACACAGACATTCTAACAGTTCTCTGTGCACAACTACATATAGACACACTCATTCTAACAGTTCAGTGTGCACACCTCCATGCATACACAGTCATTCTAACAGTTCAGTGTGCACACCTCCACAGGGACACACTCATTCTAACAGTTCAGTGTGCACACCTCCCGTGGACACACTCATTCTAACAGTACAGTGTGCACACCTCCATGTGGACACACTCATTCTAACAGCTCACTGTGCACACTTCCATGTGGGCACACTCATTCTAACAGTTCAGTGTGCATACCTCCATGTGGGCCCACTCATTCTAACAGTTCAGTGTGCACACCTTCATGTGGACACACTCATTCTAACAGTTCAGTGTGCACACCTCCATGTGGACACACTCATTCTAACAGTTCAGTGTGCACACCTCCATGTGGGCACACACATTCTAACAGCTCAGTGTGCACACCTCCATGTGGACACACTCATTCTAACAGTTCAGTGTGCACACCTCCATGTGGACACACTCATTCTAACCGTTCAGTGTGCACACCTCCATGTGGACACACTCATTCTAACAGTTCAGTGTGCACACCTCCACAGGGACACACTCATTCTAATATTTCATTGTGCACACTTCCACAGGGACACACTCATTCTAACAGTTCAGTGTGCACACCTCCATGTGGACACACTCATTCTGACAGTTCAGTGTTCACACCTCCATGTGGACACACTCATTCTAACAGTTCAGTGTGCACACCTCCATGTGGGCCCACTCATTCTAACAATTCGGTGTGCACACCTCCATGTGGACACACTCATTCTAACAGTTTAGTGTGCAAACCTCCATGTGGGCACACTCATTCTAACAGTTCAGTGTGCACACCTCCATGTGGACACACACATTCTAACAGTTCAGTGTGCACACCTCCATGTGGACACACTCATTCTAACAGTTCAGTGTTCACACCTCCATGTGGACCCACTCATTCTAACAGTTCAGTGTGCACACCTCCATGTGGGCCCACTCATTCTAACAATTCAGTGTGCACACCTCCATGTGGACACACTCATTCTAACAGTTTAGTGTGCAAACCTCCATGTGGGCACACTCATTAAAACAGTTCAGTGTGCACACCTCCATGTGGACACACTCATTCTAACAGTTCAGTGTGCACACCTCCATGTGGACACACTCATTCTAACAGTTCAGTGTGCACACCTCCAAAGGGACACACTCATTCTAACATTTCATTGTGCACACTTCCACAGGGACACACTCATTCTAACAGTTCAGTGTGCACACCTCCATGTGGACACACTCATTCTAACAGTTCAATGTGCACACCTCCATGTGGACACACTCATTCTAACCGTTCAGTGTGCACACCTCCATGTGGACACACTCATTCTAACATTTTAGTGTGCAAACCTCCATGTGGGCACACTCATTCTAACAGTTCAGTGTGCACACCTCCATGTGGGCAAACTCATTCTAACAGTTCAGTGTGCACACCTCCATGTGGACACACTCATTCTAACAGTTCAGTGTGCACACCTCTACAGGGACACACTCATTCTAATATTTCATTGTGCACACTTCCACAGGGACACACTCATTCTAACAGTTCAGTGTGCACACCTCCATGTGGACACACTCATTCTAACAGTTCATTGTGCACACCTCCATGTTGACACACTCATTCTAACAGTTCAGTGTGCACACCTCCACAGGGACACACTCATTCTAACATTTCATTGTGCACACCTCCACAGGGACACACTCATTCTAACAGTTCAGTGTGCACACCTCCATGTGAACACACTCATTCTAACAGTTCAGTGTGCACACCTCCACAGGGACACAATCATTCTAACAATTCAGTGTGCACACCTCCATGCAGACACATTCATTCTAACAGTTCTGTGTGCACACCTACATGTGGACACACTCATTCTAACAGTTCAGTGTGCACACCTCCATGCATACACAGTCATTCTAACAGTTCAGTGTGCACACCTCCACGTGGACACACTCATTCTAACAGTAGAGTGTGCACACCTCCATGTGGACATATTCTAACAGTTCAGTGTGCACACCTTCATGTGGGCCCACTCATTCTAACAGTTCAGTGTGCACACCTCCATGTGGACACACTCATTCTTACATTTCAGTGTGCACACCTCCACAGGGACACACTCATTCTAACAGTTCAGTGTGCACACCTCCATGTGGACACATTCTAACACTTCGGTGTGCACACCTCCATGTGGACAAACTCATTCTAACATTTCAGTGTGCACACCTCCACAGGGACACAATCATACTAACAGTTAAGTGTGCACACCTCCATGTGGACATAATCATTCTAACAGTTCAGTGTGCACACCTCCACAAGGACATACTCATTCTATCAGTTCAGTGTGCACACCTGCATGTGGACACAATCATTCTAACAGTTCAGTGTGCAAACCTCCATGTGGACACACTCATTCTAACAGTTCAGTGTGGACACCTCCATGTGGGCACAGTCATTTTAACAGTTCAGTGTGCACACCTCCATGTGGACACAATCTTTCTAACAGTTCAGTGTGCACACCTCCATGTGGACACATTCTAAAAGTTCAGTGTGCACACCTCCATGTGGACACACTCATTCTAACCGTTCAGTGTGCACACCTCCGCAGAGTCCCACTCATTCCAACAGTTCAGTGTTCACACCTCCATATAGACACACTCATTCTAACAGTTCAGTGTGCACACCTCCATGTGGGCACACTCATTCTAACAGTTCAGTGTGCACACCTCCATGTGGACACACTCATTCTAACAGTTCAGTGTGCACACCTCCACAGGGATACACTCATTCTAACAGTTCTGTGTGCACACCTATATGTGGACACACTCATTCTAACAGTTCAGTGTGCACACCTCCATGTGGGCACACTCATTCTAACAGTTCAGTGTGCACACATCCATGTGGACACACTCATTCTAACTGTGCAGTGTGCACACCTCCATGTGGACACACTCATTCTAACAGTTCAGTGTGCACACCTCCACAGAGTCCCACTCATTCCAACAGTTCAGTGTTCACACCTCCATATAGACACACTCATTCTAACAGTTCAGTGTGCTCACCTACATGTAGACACACTCATTCTAACATTTCACTGTGCACACCTCCACAGGGACACAATCATTCTAACAATTCAGTGTGCACACCTCCATGCAGACACAGACATTCTAACAGTTCTCTGTGCACACCTACATATAGACACACTCATTCTAACAGTTCAGTGTGCACACCTCCATGCATACACAGTCATTCTAACAGTTCAGTGTGCACACCTCCACAGGGACACACTCATTATAACAGTTCAGTGTGCACACCTCCCGTGGACACACTCATTCTAACAGTACAGTGTGCACACCTCCATGTGGACACACTCATTCTAACAGTTCACTGTGCACACTTCCATGTGGGCACACTCATTCTAACAGTTCAGTGTGCATACCTCCATGTGGGCCCACTCATTCTAACAGTTCAGTGTGCACACCTTCATGTGGACACACTCATTCTAACAGTTCAGTGTGCACACCTCCATGTGGACACACTCATTCTAACAGTTCAGTGTGCACACCTCCATGTGGGCACACACATTCTAACAGCTCAGTGTGCACACCTCCATGTGGACACACTCATTCTAACAGTTCAGTGTGCACACCTCCATGTGGACACACTCATTCTAACCGTTCAGTGTGCACACCTCCATGTGGACACACTCATTCTAACAGTTCAGTGTGCACACCTCCACAGGGACACACTCATTCTAATATTTCATTGTGCACACTTCCACAGGGACACACTCATTCTAACAGTTCAGTGTGCACACCTCCATGTGGACACACTCATTGTAACAGTTCAGTGTGCACACCTCCATGTGGACACACTCATTCTAACAGTTCAGTGTGCACACCTCCATGTGGGCCCACTCATTCTAACAATTCAGTGTGCACACCTCCATGTGGACACACTCATTCTAACAGTTTAGTGTGCAAACCTCCATGTGGGCACACTCATTCTAACAGTTCAGTGTGCACACCTCCATGTGGACACACACATTCTAACAGTTCAGTGTGCACACCTCCATGTGGACACACTCATTCTAACAGTTCAGTGTGCACACCTCCACAGGGACAAACTCATTCTAACAGTTAAGGGTGCACACCTCCATGTGGACACACTCATTCTAACAGTTCAGTGTGCACACCTCCACAGGGAGACACTCATTCTAACAGTTCAGTGTTCACACCTCCATGTGGACACACTCATTCTAACAGTTCAGTGTGCACACCTCCATGTGGGCCCACTCATTCTAACAATTCAGTGTGCACACCTCCATGTGGACACACTCATTCTAACAGTTTAGTGTGCAAACCTCCATGTGGGCACACTCATTAAAACAGTTCAGTGTGCACACCTCCATGTGGACACACTCATTCTAACAGTTCAGTGTGCACACCTCCATGTGGACACACTCATTCTAACAGTTCAGTGTGCACACCTCCAAAGGGACACACTCATTCTAACATTTCATTGTGCACACTTCCACAGGGACACACTCATTCTAACAGTTCAGTGTGCACACCTCCATGTGGACACACTCATTCTAACAGTTCAATGTGCACACCTCCATGTGGACACACTCATTCTAACCGTTCAGTGTGCACACCTCCATGTGGACACACTCATTCTAACATTTTAGTGTGCAAACCTCCATGTGGGCACACTCATTCTAACAGTTCAGTGTGCACACCTCCATGTGGGCACACTCATTCTAACAGTTCAGTGTGCACACCTCCATGTGGACACACTCATTCTAACAGTTCAGTGTGCACACCTCCACAGGGACACACTCATTCTAATATTTCATTGTGCACACTTCCACAGGGACACACTCATTCTAACAGTTCAGTGTGCACACCTCCATGTGGACACACTCATTCTAACAGTTCATTGTGCACACCTCCATGTGGACACACTCATTCTAACATTTCAGTGTGCACACCTCCACAGGGACACACTCATTCTAACATTTCATTGTGCACACCTCCACAGGGACACACTCATTCTAACAGTTCAGTGTTCACACCTCCATGTGAACACACTCATTCTAACAGTTCAGTGTGCACACCTCCACAGGGACACAATCATTCTAACAATTCAGTGTGCACACCTCCATGCAGACACATTCATTCTAACAGTTCTGTGTGCACACCTACATGTGGACACACTCATTCTAACAGTTCAGTGTGCACACCTCCATGCATACACAGTCATTCTAACATTTCAGTGTGCACACCTCCACAGGGACACACTCATTCTAACATTTCAGTGTGCACACCTCCACGTGGACACACTCATTCTAACAGTAGAGTGTGCACACCTCCATGTGGACATATTCTAACAGTTCACTGTGCACACCTTCATGTGGGCCCACTCATTCTAACAGTTCAGTGTGCACACCTCCATGTGGACACACTCATTCTTACATTTCAGTGTGCACACCTCCACAGGGACACACTCATTCTAACAGTTCAGTGTGCACACCTCCATGTGGACACATTCTAACACTTCGGTGTGCACACCTCCATGTGGACAAACTCATTCTAACATTTCAGTGTGCACACCTCTACAGGGACACAATCATACTAACAGTTAAGTGTGCACACCTCCATGTGGACATAATCATTCTAACAGTTCAGTGTGCACACCTCCACAAGGACACACTCATTCTATCAGTTCAGTGTGCACACCTGCATGTGGACACAATCATTCTAACAGTTCAGTGTGCAAACCTCCATGTGGACACACTCATTCTAACAGTTCAGTGTGGACACCTCCATGTGGGCACAGTCATTTTAACAGTTCAGTGTGCACACCTCCATGTGGACACAATCTTTCTAACAGTTCAGTGTGCACACCTCCATGTGGACACATTCTAAAAGTTCAGTGTGCACACCTCCATGTGGACACACTCATTCTAACAGTTCAGTGTGCACACCTCCACAGAGTCCCACTCATTCCAACAGTTCCGTGTTCACACCTCCATATAGACACACTCATTCTAACAGTTCAGTGTGCACACCTCCATGTGGGCACACTCATTCTAACAGTTCAGTGTGCACACCTCCATGTGGACACACTCATTCTAACAGTTCAGTGTGCACACCTCCACAGGGATACACTCATTCTAACAGTTCTGTGTGCACACCTACATGTGGACACACTCATTCTAACAGTTCAGTGTGCACACCTCCATGTGGGCACACTCATTCTAACAGTTCAGTGTGCACACATCCATGTGGACACACTCATTCTAACTGTGCAGTGTGCACACCTCCATGTGGACACACTCATTCTAACAGTTCAGTGTGCACACTTCCATGTGGGCACACTCATTCTAACAGTTCAGTGTGCACACCTCCATGTGGGCCCACTCATTCTAACAGTTCAGTATGCACACCTTCATGTGGACACACTCATTCTAACAGTTCAGTGTGCACACCTCCATGTGGACACACTCATTCTAACAGTTCAGTGTGCACACCTCCATGTGGGCACTCACATTCTAACAGTTCAGTGTGTACACCTCCATGTGGGCCCACTCATTCTAACAGTTCAGTGTGCACACTTCCATGTGGGCACACTCATTCTAACAGTTCAGTGTGCACAACTCCATGTGGGCACACTCATTCTAACAGATGAGTGCACACCTCCATGTGGGCACACTCATTCTAACAGTTCAGTGTGCACACCTCCATGTGAACACACTTATTCTAACAGTTCAGTGTGGACACCTCCATGTGGACACACACATTCTAACAGTTCAGTGTGCACACCTCCATGTGGACACACTCATTCTAACAGTTCAGTGTGCACAGCTCCCTGTGGACACACTCATTCTAACAGGTCAGTGTGCACACCTCCATGTGGACACACTCATTCTTACATTTCAGTGTGCACACCTCCATGTGGAAACACTCATTCTAACAGCTTAGTGTGCAAACCTCCATGTGGACAAATTCTAACAATTCGGTGTGCACACCTACATGTGGACATACTCATTCTAACATTTCAGTGTGCACACATCCACAGGGACACACTCATTCTAACAGTTAAGTGAGCACACCTCCATGTGGACATAATCATTCTAACAGTTCAGTGTGCACACCTCCATGTGGACACACTCATTCTATCAGTTCAGTGTGCACACCTGCATGTGGACACAATCATTCTAACAGTTCAGTGTGCACACCTCCATGAGGACACACTCATTCTAACAGTTCTGTGTGCACACCTACATGTAGACACACTCATTCTAACAGTTCAGTGTGCACACCTCCATGCATACACAGTCATTCTAACATTTCAGTGTGCACACCTCCACAGGGACACACTCATTCTAACAGTTCAGTGTGCATACCTCCCGAGGACACACTCATTCTAACAGTACAGTGTGCACACCTCCATGTGGACATATTCTAACAGTTCAGTGTGCATAACTCCATGTGGGCCCACTCATTCTAACAGTTCAGTGTGCACACCTCCATGTGGACACACTCATTCTAACAGTTCAGTGTGCACACCTCCATGTGGACACACTCATTCTAACAGTTCAGTGTGCACACCTCCATGTGGACACACTCATTCTAACAGTTCAGTGTGCACACCTCCATGTGGACACACTCATTCTAACCGTTCAGTGTGCACACCTCCATGTGGACACACTCATTCTAACAGTTCAGTGTGCACACCTCCACAGGGACACACTCATTCTAACAGTTCAGTGTTCACACCTCCATGTGGACACACTCATTCTAACAGTTCAGTGTGCACACCTCCATGTGGACCCACTCATTCTAACAATTCAGTGTGCATACCTCCATGTGGACACACTCATTCTAACAGTTTAGTGTGCAAACCTCCATGTGGGCACACTCATTCTAACAGTTCAGTGTGCACACCTCCATGTGGACACACACATTCTAACAGTTCAGTGTGCACACCTCCATGTGGACACACTCATTCTAACAGTTCAGTGTGCACACCTCCACAGGGACAAACTCATTCTAACAGTTAAGAGTGCACACCTCCATGTGGACACACTCATTCTAACAGTTCAGTGTGCACACCTCCACAGGGACACACTCATTCTAACAGTTCAGTGTTCACACCTCCATGTGGACACACTCATTCTAACAGTTCAGTGTGCACACCTCCACAGGGACACACTCATTCTAATATTTCATTGTGCACACTTCCACAGGGACACACTCATTCTAACAGTTCAGTGTGCACACCTCCATGTGGACACACTCATTCTAACAGTTCAGTGTTCACACCTCCATGTGGACACACTCATTCTAACAGTTCAGTGTGCACACCTCCATGTGGGCCCACTCATTCTAACAATTCAGTGTGCACACCTCCATGTGGACACACTCATTCTAACAGTTTAGTGTGCAAACCTCCATGTGGGCACACTCATTCTAACAGTTTAGTGTGCAAACCTCCATGTGGGCACACTCATTCTAACAGTTTAGTGTGCAAACCTCCATGTGGGCACACTCATTAAAACAGTTCAGTGTGCACACCTCCATGTGGACACACTCATTCTAACAGTTCAGTGTGCACACCTCCATGTGGACACACTCATTCTAACAGTTCAGTGTGCACACCTCCAAAGGGACACACTCATTCTAACATTTCATTGTGCACACTTCCACAGGGACACACTCATTCTAACAGTTCAGTGTGCACACCTCCATGTGGACACACTCATTCTAACAGTTCAATGTGCACACCTCCATGTGGACACACTCATTCTAACCGTTCAGTGTGCACACCTCCATGTGGACACACTCATTCTAACATTTTAGTGTGCAAACCTCCATGTGGGCACACTCATTCTAACAGTTCAGTGTGCACACCTCCATGTGGGCACACTCATTCTAACAGTTCAGTGTGCACACCTCCATGTGGACACACTCATTCTAACAGTTCAGTGTGCACACCTCCACAGGGACACACTCATTCTAATATTTCATTGTGCACACTTCCACAGGGACACACTCATTCTAACAGTTCAGTGTGCACACCTCCATGTGGACACACTCATTCTAACAGTTCATTGTGCACACCTCCATGTGGACACACTCATTCTAACAGTTCAGTGTGCACACCTCCACAGGGACACACTCATTCTAACATTTCATTGTGCACACCTCCACAGGTACACACTCATTCTAACAGTTCAGTGTTCACACTTCCATGTGAACACACTCATTCTAACAGTTCAGTGTGCACACCTCCACAGGGACACAATCATTCTAACAATTCAGTGTGCACACCTCCATGCAGACACATTCATTCTAACAGTTCTGTGTGCACACCTACATGTGGACACACTCATTCTAACAGTTCAGTGTGCACACCTCCATGCATACACAGTCATTCTAACAGTTCAGTGTGCACACCTCCACAGGGACACACTCATTCTAACATTTCAGTGTGCACACCTCCACGTGGACACACTCATTCTAACAGTAGAGTGTGCACACCTCCATGTGGACATATTCTAACAGTTCAGTGTGCACACATTCATGTGGGCCCACTCATTCTAACAGTTCAGTGTGCACACCTCCATGTGGACACACTCATTCTTACATTTCAGTGTGCACACCTCCACAGGGACACACTCATTCTAACAGTTCAGTGCGCACACCTCCATGTGGACACATTCTAACACTTCGGTGTGCACACCTCCATGTGGACAAACTCATTCTAACATTTCAGTGTGCACACCTCCACAGGGACACAATCATACTAACAGTTAAGTGTGCACACCTCCATGTGGACATAATCATTCTAACAGTTCAGTGTGCACACCTCCACAAGGACACACTCATTCTATCAGTTCAGTGTGCACACCTGCATGTGGACACAATCATTCTAACAGTTCAGTGTGCAAACCTCCATGTGGACACACTCATTCTAACAGTTCAGTGTGGACACCTCCATGTGGGCACAGTCATTTTAACAGTTCAGTGTGCACACCTCCATGTGGACACAATCTTTCTAACAGTTCAGTGTGCACACCTCCATGTGGACACATTCTAAAAGTTCAGTGTGCACACCTCCATGTGGACACACTCATTCTAACAGTTCAGTGTGCACACCTCCACAGAGTCCCACTCATTCCAACAGTTCAGTGTTCACACCTCCATATAGACACACTCATTCTAACAGTTCAGTGTGCACACCTCCATGTGGGCACACTCATTCTAACAGTTCAGTGTGCACACCTCCATGTGGACACACTCATTCTAACAGTTCAGTGTGCACACCTCCACAGGGATACACTCATTCTAACAGTTCTGTGTGCACACCTACATGTGGACACACTCATTCTAACAGTTCAGTGTGCACACCTCCATGTGGGCACACTCATTCTAACAGTTCAGTGTGCACACATCCATGTGGACACACTCATTCTAACTGTGCAGTGTGCACACCTCCATGTGGACACACTCATTCTAACAGTTCAGTGTGCACACTTCCATGTGGGCACACTCATTCTAACAGTTGAGTGTGCACACCTCCATGTGGGCCCACTCATTCTAACAGTTCAGTATGCACACCTTCATGTGGACACACTCATTCTAACAGTTCAGTGTGCACACCTCCATGTGGACACACTCATTCTAACAGTTCAGTGTGCACACCTCCATGTGGGCACTCACATTCTAACAGTTCAGTGTGTACACCTCCATGTGGGCCCACTCATTCTAACAGTTCAGTGTGCACACTTCCATGTGGGCACACTCATTCTAACAGTTCAGTGTGCACAACTCCATGTGGGCACACTCATTCTAACAGATGAGTGCACACCTCCATGTGGGCACACTCATTCTAACAGTTCAGTGTGCACACCTCCATGTGAACACACTTATTCTAACAGTTCAGTGTGGACACCTCCATGTGGACACACACATTCTAACAGTTCAGTGTGCACACCTCCATGTGGACACACTCATTCTAACAGTTCAGTGTGCACAGCTCCCTGTGGACACACTCATTCTAACAGGTCAGTGTGCACACCTCCATGTGGACACACTCATTCTTACATTTCAGTGTGCACACCTCCATGTGGAAACACTCATTCTAACAGCTTAGTGTGCAAACCTCCATGTGGACAAATTCTAACAATTCGGTGTGCACACCTACATGTGGACATACTCATTCTAACATTTCAGTGTGCACACATCCACAGGGACACACTCATTCTAACAGTTAAGTGAGCACACCTCCATGTGGACATAATCATTCTAACAGTTCAGTGTGCACACCTCCATGTGGACACACTCATTCTATCAGTTCAGTGTGCACACCTGCATGTGGACACAATCATTCTAACAGTTCAGTGTGCACACCTCCATGAGGACACACTCATTCTAACAGTTCTGTGTGCACACCTACATGTAGACACACTCATTCTAACAGTTCAGTGTGCACACCTCCATGCATACACAGTCATTCTAACATTTCAGTGTGCACACCTCCACAGGGACACACTCATTCTAACAGTTCAGTGTGCATACCTCCCGAGGACACACTCATTCTAACAGTACAGTGTGCACACCTCCATGTGGACATATTCTAACAGTTCAGTGTGCATAACTCCATGTGGGCCACTCATTCTAACAGTTCAGTGTGCACACCTCCATGTGGACACACTCATTCTAACAGTTCAGTGTGCACACCTCCATGTGGACACACTCATTCTAACAGTTCAGTGTGCACACCTCCATGTGGACACACTCATTCTAACAGTTCAGTGTGCACACCTCCATGTGGACACACTCATTCTAACCGTTCAGTTTGCACACCTCCATGTGGACACACTCATTCTAACAGTTCAGTGTGCACACCTCCACAGGGACACACTCATTCTAACAGTTCAGTGTGCACACCTCCATGTGGACACACTCATTCTAACAGTTCAGTGTGCACACCTCCATGTGGACACACTCATTCTAACAGTTCAGTGTGCACACCTCCACAGGGACACACTCATTCTAACAGTTCAGTGTTCACACCTCCATGTGGACACACTCATTCTAACAGTTCAGTGTGCACACCTCCATGTGGGCCCACTCATTCTAACAATTCAGTGTGCATACCTCCATGTGGACACACTCATTCTAACAGTTTAGTGTGCAAACCTCCATGTGGGCACACTCATTCTAACAGTTCAGTGTGCACACCTCCATGTGGACACACACATTCTAACAGTTCAGTGTGCACACCTCCATGTGGACACACTCATTCTAACAGTTCAGTGTGCACACCTCCACAGGGACAAACTCATTCTAACAGTTAAGAGTGCACACCTCCATGTGGACACACTCATTCTAACAGTTCAGTGTGCACACCTCCATGTGGACACACTCATTCTAACAGTTCAGTGTTCACACCTCCATGTGGACACACTCATTCTAACAGTTCAGTGTGCACACCTCCACAGGGACACACTCATTCTAATATTTCATTGTGCACACTTCCACAGGGACACACTCATTCTAACAGTTCAGTGTGCACACCTCCATGTGGACACACTCATTCTAACAGTTCAGTGTTCACACCTCCATGTGGACACACTCATTCTAACAGTTCAGTGTGCACACCTCCATGTGGGCCCACTCATTCTAACAATTCAGTGTGCACACCTCCATGTGGACACACTCATTCTAACAGTTTAGTGTGCAAACCTCCATGTGGGCACACTCATTCTAACAGTTCAGTGTGCACACCTCCATGTGGACACACACATTCTAACAGTTCAGTGTGCACACCTCCATGTGGACACACTCATTCTAACAGTTCAGTGTGCACACCTCCACAGGGACAAACTCATTCTAACAGTTAAGGGTGCACACCTCCATGTGGACACACTCATTCTAACAGTTCAGTGTGCACACCTCCACAGGGAGACACTCATTCTAACAGTTCAGTGTTCACACCTCCATGTGGACACACTCATTCTAACAGTTCAGTGTGCACACCTCCATGTGGGCCCACTCATTCTAACAATTCAGTGTGCACACCTCCATGTGGACACACTCATTCTAACAGTTTAGTGTGCAAACCTCCATGTGGGCACACTCATTAAAACAGTTCAGTGTGCACACCTCCATGTGGACACACTCATTCTAACAGTTCAGTGTGCACACATCCATGTGGACACACTCATTCTAACAGTTCAGTGTGCACACCTCCAAAGGGACACACTCATTCTAACATTTCATTGTGCACACTTCCACAGGGACACACTCATTCTAACAGTTCAGTGTGCACACCTCCATGTGGACACACTCATTCTAACAGTTCAGTGTGCACACCTCCATGTGGGCCCACTCATTCTAACAGTTCAGTGTGCACACCTTCATGTGGACACACTCATTCTAACAGTTCAGTGTGCACACCTCCATGTGGACACACTCATTCTAACAGTTCAGTGTGCACACCTCCATGTGGGCACACACATTCTAACAGCTCAGTGTGCACACCTCCATGTGGACACACTCATTCTAACAGTTCAGTGTGCACACCTCCATGTGGACACACTCATTCTAACCGTTCAGTGTGCACACCTCCATGTGGACACACTCATTCTAACAGTTCAGTGTGCACACCTCCACAGGGACACACTCATTCTAATATTTCATTGTGCATACTTCCACAGGGACACACTCATTCTAACAGTTCAGTGTGCACACCTCCATGTGGACACACTCATTCTAACAGTTCAGTGTTCACACCTCCATGTGGACACACTCATTCTAACAGTTCAGTGTGCACACCTCCATGTGGGCCCACTCATTCTAACAATTCGGTGTGCACACCTCCATGTGGACACACTCATTCTAACAGTTTAGTGTGCAAACCTCCATGTGGGCACACTCATTCTAACAGTTCAGTGTGCACACCTCCATGTGGACACACACATTCTAACAGTTCAGTGTGCACACCTCCATGTGGACACACTCATTCTAACAGTTCAGTGTTCACACCTCCATGTGGACACACTCATTCTAACAGTTCAGTGTGCACACCTCCATGTGGGCCCACTCATTCTAACAATTCAGTGTGCACACCTCCATGTGGACACACTCATTCTAACAGTTTAGTGTGCAAACCTCCATGTGGGCACACTCATTAAAACAGTTCAGTGTGCACACCTCCATGTGGACACACTCATTCTAACAGTTCAGTGTGCACACCTCCATGTGGACACACTCATTCTAACAGTTCAGTGTGCACACCTCCAAAGGGACACACTCATTCTAACATTTCATTGTGCACACTTCCACAGGGACACACTCATTCTAACAGTTCAGTGTGCACACCTCCATGTGGACACACTCATTCTAACAGTTCAATGTGCACACCTCCATGTGGACACACTCATTCTAACCGTTCAGTGTGCACACCTCCATGTGGACACACTCATTCTAACATTTTAGTGTGCAAACCTCCATGTGGGCACACTCATTCTAACAGTTCAGTGTGCACACCTCCATGTGGGCAAACTCATTCTAACAGTTCAGTGTGCACACCTCCATGTGGACACACTCATTCTAACAGTTCAGTGTGCACACCTCCACAGGGACACACTCATTCTAATATTTCATTGTGCACACTTCCACAGGGACACACTCATTCTAACAGTTCAGTGTGCACACCTCCATGTGGACACACTCATTCTAACAGTTCATTGTGCACACCTCCATGTGGACACACTCATTCTAACAGTTCAGTGTGCACACCTCCACAGGGACACACTCATTCTAACATTTCATTGTGCACACCTCCACAGGGACACACTCATTCTAACAGTTCAGTGTGCACACCTCCATGTGAACACACTCATTCTAACAGTTCAGTGTGCACACCTCCACAGGGACACAATCATTCTAACAATTCAGTGTGCACACCTCCATGCAGACACATTCATTCTAACAGTTCTGTGTGCACACCTACATGTGGACACACTCATTCAAACAGTTCAGTGTGCACACCTCCATGCATACACAGTCATTCTAACAGTTCAGTGTGCACACCTCCACGTGGACACACTCATTCTAACAGTAGAGTGTGCACACCTCCATGTGGACATATTCTAACAGTTCAGTGTGCACACCTTCATGTGGGCCCACTCATTCTAACAGTTCAGTGTGCACACCTCCATGTGGACACACTCATTCTTACATTTCAGTGTGCACACCTCCACAGGGACACACTCATTCTAACAGTTCAGTGTGCACACCTCCATGTGGACACATTCTAACACTTCGGTGTGCACACCTCCATGTGGACAAACTCATTCTAACATTTCAGTGTGCACACCTCCACAGGGACACAATCATACTAACAGTTAAGTGTGCACACCTCCATGTGGACATAATCATTCTAACAGTTCAGTGTGCACACCTCCACAAGGACATACTCATTCTATCAGTTCAGTGTGCACACCTGCATGTGGACACAATCATTCTAACAGTTCAGTGTGCAAACCTCCATGTGGACACACTCATTCTAACAGTTCAGTGTGGACACCTCCATGTGGGCACAGTCATTTTAACAGTTCAGTGTGCACACCTCCATGTGGACACAATCTTTCTAACAGTTCAGTGTGCACACCTCCATGTGGACACATTCTAAAAGTTCAGTGTGCACACCTCCATGTGGACACACTCATTCTAACAGTTCAGTGTGCACACCTCCACAGAGTCCCACTCATTCCAACAGTTCAGTGTTCACACCTCCATATAGACACACTCATTCTAACAGTTCAGTGTGCACACCTCCATGTGGGCACACTCATTCTAACAGTTCAGTGTGCACACCTCCATGTGGACACACTCATTCTAACAGTTCAGTGTGCACACCTCCACAGGGATACACTCATTCTAACAGTTCTGTGTGCACACCTACATGTGGACACACTCATTCTAACAGTTCAGTGTGCACACCTCCATGTGGGCACACTCATTCTAACAGTTCAGTGTGCACACATCCATGTGGACACACTCATTCTAACTGTGCAGTGTGCACACCTCCATGTGGACACACTCATTCTAACAGTTCAGTGTGCACACCTCCACAGAGTCCCACTCATTCCAACAGTTCAGTGTTCACACCTCCATATAGACACACTCATTCTAACAGTTCAGTGTGCTCACCTACATGTAGACACACTCATTCTAACATTTCACTGTGCACACCTCCACAGGGACACAATCATTCTAACAATTCAGTGTGTACACCTCCATGCAGACACAGACATTCTAACAGTTCTCTGTGCACACCTACATATAGACACACTCATTCTAACAGTTCAGTGTGCACACCTCCATGCATACACAGTCATTCTAACAGTTCAGTGTGCACACCTCCACAGGGACACACTCATTCTAACAGTTCAGTGTGCACACCTCCCGTGGACACACTCATTCTAACAGTACAGTGTGCACACCTCCATGTGGACACACTCATTCTAACAGTTCACTGTGCACACTTCCATGTGGGCATACTCATTCTAACAGTTCAGTGTGCATACCTCCATGTGGGCCCACTCATTCTAACAGTTCAGTGTGCACACCTTCATGTGGACACACTCATTCTAACAGTTCAGTGTGCACACCTCCATGTGGACACACTCATTCTAACAGTTCAGTGTGCACACCTCCATGTGGGCACACACATTCTAACAGCTCAGTGTGCACACCTCCATGTGGACACACTCATTCTAACAGTTCAGTGTGCACACCTCCATGTGGACACACTCATTCTAACCGTTCAGTGTGCACACCTCCATGTGGACACACTCATTCTAACAGTTCAGTGTGCACACCTCCACAGGGACACACTCATTCTAATATTTCATTGTGCACACTTCCACAGGGACACACTCATTCTAACAGTTCAGTGTGCACACCTCCATGTGGACACACTCATTCTAACAGTTCAGTGTTCACACCTCCATGTGGACACACTCATTCTAACAGTTCAGTGTGCACACCTCCATGTGGGCCCACTCATTCTAACAATTCAGTGTGCACACCTCCATGTGGACACACTCATTCTAACAGTTTAGTGTGCAAACCTCCATGTGGGCACACTCATTCTAACAGTTCAGTGTGCACACCTCCATGTGGACACACACATTCTAACAGTTCAGTGTGCACACCTCCATGTGGACACACTCATTCTAACAGTTCAGTGTGCACACCTCCACAGGGACAAACTCATTCTAACAGTTAAGGGTGCACACCTCCATGTGGACACACTCATTCTAACAGTTCAGTGTGCACACCTCCACAGGGAGACACTCATTCTAACAGTTCAGTGTTCACACCTCCATGTGGACACACTCATTCTAACAGTTCAGTGTGCACACCTCCATGTGGGCCCACTCATTCTAACAATTCAGTGTGCACACCTCCATGTGGACACACTCATTCTAACAGTTTAGTGTGCAAACCTCCATGTGGGCACACTCATTAAAACAGTTCAGTGTGCACACCTCCATGTGGACACACTCATTCTAACAGTTCAGTGTGCACACCTCCATGTGGACACACTCATTCTAACAGTTCAGTGTGCACACCTCCATGTGGACACACACATTCTAACAGTTCAGTGTGCACACCTCCACAGGGACACACTCATTCTAACATGTCATTGTGCATACCTCCAGACGACACACTCATTCTAACAGTTCAGTGTGCACACCTCCATGTGGACACACTCGTTCTAACAATTCAATGTGCACACCTCCATGTGGACACATTCTAACAGTTCAGTGTGCTCACCTACATGTAGACACACTCATTCTAACATTTCACTGTGCACACCTCCACAGGGACACAATCATTCTAACAATTCAGTGTGCACACCTCCATGCAGACACAGACATTCTAACAGTTCTCTGTGCACAACTACATATAGACACACTCATTCTAACAGTTCAGTGTGCACACCTCCATGCATACACAGTCATTCTAACAGTTCAGTGTGCACACCTCCACAGGGACACACTCATTCTAACAGTTCAGTGTGCACACCTCCCGTGGACACACTCATTCTAACAGTACAGTGTGCACACCTCCATGTGGACACACTCATTCTAACAGCTCACTGTGCACACTTCCATGTGGGCACACTCATTCTAACAGTTCAGTGTGCATACCTCCATGTGGGCCCACTCATTCTAACAGTTCAGTGTGCACACCTTCATGTGGACACACTCATTCTAACAGTTCAGTGTGCACACCTCCATGTGGACACACTCATTCTAACAGTTCAGTGTGCACACCTCCATGTGGGCACACACATTCTAACAGCTCAGTGTGCACACCTCCATGTGGACACACTCATTCTAACAGTTCAGTGTGCACACCTCCATGTGGACACACTCATTCTAACCGTTCAGTGTGCACACCTCCATGTGGACACACTCATTCTAACAGTTCAGTGTGCACACCTCCACAGGGACACACTCATTCTAATATTTCATTGTGCATACTTCCACAGGGACACACTCATTCTAACAGTTCAGTGTGCACACCTCCATGTGGACACACTCATTCTGACAGTTCAGTGTTCACACCTCCATGTGGACACACTCATTCTAACAGTTCAGTGTGCACACCTCCATGTGGGCCCACTCATTCTAACAATTCGGTGTGCACACCTCCATGTGGACACACTCATTCTAACAGTTTAGTGTGCAAACCTCCATGTGGGCACACTCATTCTAACAGTTCAGTGTGCACACCTCCATGTGGACACACACATTCTAACAGTTCAGTGTGCACACCTCCATGTGGACACACTCATTCTAACAGTTCAGTGTTCACACCTCCATGTGGACACACTCATTCTAACAGTTCAGTGTGCACACCTCCATGTGGGCCCACTCATTCTAACAATTCAGTGTGCACACCTCCATGTGGACACACTCATTCTAACAGTTTAGTGTGCAAACCTCCATGTGGGCACACTCATTAAAACAGTTCAGTGTGCACACCTCCATGTGGACACACTCATTCTAACAGTTCAGTGTGCACACCTCCATGTGGACACACTCATTCTAACAGTTCAGTGTGCACACCTCCAAAGGGACACACTCATTCTAACATTTCATTGTGCACACTTCCACAGGGACACACTCATTCTAACAGTTCAGTGTGCACACCTCCATGTGGACACACTCATTCTAACAGTTCAATGTGCACACCTCCATGTGGACACACTCATTCTAACCGTTCAGTGTGCACACCTCCATGTGGACACACTCATTCTAACATTTTAGTGTGCAAACCTCCATGTGGGCACACTCATTCTAACAGTTCAGTGTGCACACCTCCATGTGGGCAAACTCATTCTAACAGTTCAGTGTGCACACCTCCATGTGGACACACTCATTCTAACAGTTCAGTGTGCACACCTCCACAGGGACACACTCATTCTAATATTTCATTGTGCACACTTCCACAGGGACACACTCATTCTAACAGTTCAGTGTGCACACCTCCATGTGGACACACTCATTCTAACAGTTCATTGTGCACACCTCCATGTGGACACACTCATTCTAACAGTTCAGTGTGCACACCTCCACAGGGACACACTCATTCTAACATTTCATTGTGCACACCTCCACAGGGACACACTCATTCTAACAGTTCAGTGTGCACACCTCCATGTGAACACACTCATTCTAACAGTTCAGTGTGCACACCTCCACAGGGACACAATCATTCTAACAATTCAGTGTGCACACCTCCATGCAGACACATTCATTCTAACAGTTCTGTGTGCACACCTACATGTGGACACACTCATTCTAACAGTTCAGTGTGCACACCTCCATGCATACACAGTCATTCTAACAGTTCAGTGTGCACACCTCCACGTGGACACACTCATTCTAACAGTAGAGTGTGCACACCTCCATGTGGACATATTCTAACAGTTCAGTGTGCACACCTTCATGTGGGCCCACTCATTCTAACAGTTCAGTGTGCACACCTCCATGTGGACACACTCATTCTTACATTTCAGTGTGCACACCTCCACAGGGACACACTCATTCTAACAGTTCAGTGTGCACACCTCCATGTGGACACATTCTAACACTTCGGTGTGCACACCTCCATGTGGACAAACTCATTCTAACATTTCAGTGTGCACACCTCCACAGGGACACAATCATACTAACAGTTAAGTGTGCACACCTCCATGTGGACATAATCATTCTAACAGTTCAGTGTGCACACCTCCACAAGGACATACTCATTCTATCAGTTCAGTGTGCACACCTGCATGTGGACACAATCATTCTAACAGTTCAGTGTGCAAACCTCCATGTGGACACACTCATTCTAACAGTTCAGTGTGGACACCTCCATGTGGGCACAGTCATTTTAACAGTTCAGTGTGCACACCTCCATGTGGACACAATCTTTCTAACAGTTCAGTGTGCACACCTCCATGTGGACACATTCTAAAAGTTCAGTGTGCACACCTCCATGTGGACACACTCATTCTAACAGTTCAGTGTGCACACCTCCGCAGAGTCCCACTCATTCCAACAGTTCAGTGTTCACACCTCCATATAGACACACTCATTCTAACAGTTCAGTGTGCACACCTCCATGTGGGCACACTCATTCTAACAGTTCAGTGTGCACACCTCCATGTGGACACACTCATTCTAACAGTTCAGTGTGCACACCTCCACAGGGATACACTCATTCTAACAGTTCTGTGTGCACACCTACATGTGGACACACTCATTCTAACAGTTCAGTGTGCACACCTCCATGTGGGCACACTCATTCTAACAGTTCAGTGTGCACACATCCATGTGGACACACTCATTCTAACTGTGCAGTGTGCACACCTCCATGTGGACACACTCATTCTAACAGTTCAGTGTGCACACCTCCACAGAGTCCCACTCATTCCAACAGTTCAGTGTTCACACCTCCATATAGACACACTCATTCTAACAGTTCAGTGTGCTCACCTACATGTAGACACACTCATTCTAACATTTCACTGTGCACACCTCCACAGGGACACAATCATTCTAACAATTCAGTGTGCACACCTCCATGCAGACACAGACATTCTAACAGTTCTCTGTGCACACCTACATATAGACACACTCATTCTAACAGTTCAGTGTGCACACCTCCATGCATACACAGTCATTCTAACAGTTCAGTGTGCACACCTCCACAGGGACACACTCATTCTAACAGTTCAGTGTGCACACCTCCCGTGGACACACTCATTCTAACAGTACAGTGTGCACACCTCCATGTGGACACACTCATTCTAACAGTTCACTGTGCACACTTCCATGTGGGCACACTCATTCTAACAGTTCAGTGTGCATACCTCCATGTGGGCCCACTCATTCTAACAGTTCAGTGTGCACACCTTCATGTGGACACACTCATTCTAACAGTTCAGTGTGCACACCTCCATGTGGACACACTCATTCTAACAGTTCAGTGTGCACACCTCCATGTGGGCACACACATTCTAACAGCTCAGTGTGCACACCTCCATGTGGACACACTCATTCTAACAGTTCAGTGTGCACACCTCCATGTGGACACACTCATTCTAACCGTTCAGTGTGCACACCTCCATGTGGACACACTCATTCTAACAGTTCAGTGTGCACACCTCCACAGGGACACACTCATTCTAATATTTCATTGTGCACACTTCCACAGGGACACACTCATTCTAACAGTTCAGTGTGCACACCTCCATGTGGACACACTCATTCTAACAGTTCAGTGTGCACACCTCCATGTGGGCCCACTCATTCTAACAATTCAGTGTGCACACCTCCATGTGGACACACTCATTCTAACAGTTTAGTGTGCAAACCTCCATGTGGGCACACTCATTCTAACAGTTCAGTGTGCACACCTCCATGTGGACACACACATTCTAACAGTTCAGTGTGCACACCTCCATGTGGACACACTCATTCTAACAGTTCAGTGTGCACACCTCCACAGGGACAAACTCATTCTAACAGTTAAGGGTGCACACCTCCATGTGGACACACTCATTCTAACAGTTCAGTGTGCACACCTCCACAGGGAGACACTCATTCTAACAGTTCAGTGTTCACACCTCCATGTGGACACACTCATTCTAACAGTTCAGTGTGCACACCTCCATGTGGGCCCACTCATTCTAACAATTCAGTGTGCACACCTCCATGTGGACACACTCATTCTAACAGTTTAGTGTGCAAACCTCCATGTGGGCACACTCATTAAAACAGTTCAGTGTGCACACCTCCATGTGGACACACTCATTCTAACAGTTCAGTGTGCACACCTCCATGTGGACACACTCATTCTAACAGTTCAGTGTGCACACCTCCAAAGGGACACACTCATTCTAACATTTCATTGTGCACACTTCCACAGGGACACACTCATTCTAACAGTTCAGTGTGCACACCTCCATGTGGATACACTCATTCTAACAGTTCAATGTGCACACCTCCATGTGGACACACTCATTCTAACCGTTCAGTGTGCACACCTCCATGTGGACACACTCATTCTAACATTTTAGTGTGCAAACCTCCATGTGGGCACACTCATTCTAACAGTTCAGTGTGCACACCTCCATGTGGGCACACTCATTCTAACAGTTCAGTGTGCACACCTCCATGTGGACACACTCATTCTAACAGTTCAGTGTGCACACCTCCACAGGGACACACTCATTCTAATATTTCATTGTGCACACTTCCACAGGGACACACTCATTCTAACAGTTCAGTGTGCACACCTCCATGTGGACACACTCATTCTAACAGTTCATTGTGCACACCTCCATGTGGACACACTCATTCTAACAGTTCAGTGTGCACACCTCCACAGGGACACACTCATTCTAACATTTCATTGTGCACACCTCCACAGGGACACACTCATTCTAACAGTTCAGTGTTCACACCTCCATGTGAACACACTCATTCTAACAGTTCAGTGTGCACACCTCCACAGGGACACAATCATTCTAACAATTCAGTGTGCACACCTCCATGCAGACACATTCATTCTAACAGTTCTGTGTGCACACCTACATGTGGACACACTCATTCTAACAGTTCAGTGTGCACACCTCCATGCATACACAGTCATTCTAACATTTCAGTGTGCACACCTCCACAGGGACACACTCATTCTAACATTTCAGTGTGCACACCTCCACGTGGACACACTCATTCTAACAGTAGAGTGTGCACACCTCCATGTGGACATATTCTAACAGTTCACTGTGCACACCTTCATGTGGGCCCACTCATTCTAACAGTTCAGTGTGCACACCTCCATGTGGACACACTCATTCTTACATTTCAGTGTGCACACCTCCACAGGGACACACTCATTCTAACAGTTCAGTGTGCACACCTCCATGTGGACACATTCTAACACTTCGGTGTGCACACCTCCATGTGGACAAACTCATTCTAACATTTCAGTGTGCACACCTCCACAGGGACACAATCATACTAACAGTTAAGTGTGCACACCTCCATGTGGACATAATCATTCTAACAGTTCAGTGTGCACACCTCCACAAGGACACACTCATTCTATCAGTTCAGTGTGCACACCTGCATGTGGACACAATCATTCTAACAGTTCAGTGTGCAAACCTCCATGTGGACACACTCATTCTAACAGTTCAGTGTGGACACCTCCATGTGGGCACAGTCATTTTAACAGTTCAGTGTGCACACCTCCATGTGGACACAATCTTTCTAACAGTTCAGTGTGCACACCTCCATGTGGACACATTCTAAAAGTTCAGTGTGCACACCTCCATGTGGACACACTCATTCTAACAGTTCAGTGTGCACACCTCCACAGAGTCCCACTCATTCCAACAGTTCCGTGTTCACACCTCCATATAGACACACTCATTCTAACAGTTCAGTGTGCACACCTCCATGTGGGCACACTCATTCTAACAGTTCAGTGTGCACACCTCCATGTGGACACACTCATTCTAACAGTTCAGTGTGCACACCTCCACAGGGATACACTCATTCTAACAGTTCTGTGTGCACACCTACATGTGGACACACTCATTCTAACAGTTCAGTGTGCACACCTCCATGTGGGCACACTCATTCTAACAGTTCAGTGTGCACACATCCATGTGGACACACTCATTCTAACTGTGCAGTGTGCACACCTCCATGTGGACACACTCATTCTAACAGTTCAGTGTGCACACTTCCATGTGGGCACACTCATTCTAACAGTTCAGTGTGCACACCTCCATGTGGGCCCACTCATTCTAACAGTTCAGTATGCACACCTTCATGTGGACACACTCATTCTAACAGTTCAGTGTGCACACCTCCATGTGGACACACTCATTCTAACAGTTCAGTGTGCACACCTCCATGTGGGCACTCACATTCTAACAGTTCAGTGTGTACACCTCCATGTGGGCCCACTCATTCTAACAGTTCAGTGTGCACACTTCCATGTGGGCACACTCATTCTAACAGTTCAGTGTGCACAACTCCATGTGGGCACACTCATTCTAACAGATGAGTGCACACCTCCATGTGGGCACACTCATTCTAACAGTTCAGTGTGCACACCTCCATGTGAACACACTTATTCTAACAGTTCAGTGTGGACACCTCCATGTGGACACACACATTCTAACAGTTCAGTGTGCACACCTCCATGTGGACACACTCATTCTAACAGTTCAGTGTGCACAGCTCCCTGTGGACACACTCATTCTAACAGGTCAGTGTGCACACCTCCATGTGGACACACTCATTCTTACATTTCAGTGTGCACACCTCCATGTGGAAACACTCATTCTAACAGCTTAGTGTGCAAACCTCCATGTGGACAAATTCTAACAATTCGGTGTGCACACCTACATGTGGACATACTCATTCTAACATTTCAGTGTGCACACATCCACAGGGACACACTCATTCTAACAGTTAAGTGAGCACACCTCCATGTGGACATAATCATTCTAACAGTTCAGTGTGCACACCTCCATGTGGACACACTCATTCTATCAGTTCAGTGTGCACACCTGCATGTGGACACAATCATTCTAACAGTTCAGTGTGCACACCTCCATGAGGACACACTCATTCTAACAGTTCTGTGTGCACACCTACATGTAGACACACTCATTCTAACAGTTCAGTGTGCACACCTCCATGCATACACAGTCATTCTAACATTTCAGTGTGCACACCTCCACAGGGACACACTCATTCTAACAGTTCAGTGTGCATACCTCCCGAGGACACACTCATTCTAACAGTACAGTGTGCACACCTCCATGTGGACATATTCTAACAGTTCAGTGTGCATAACTCCATGTGGGCCCACTCATTCTAACAGTTCAGTGTGCACACCTCCATGTGGACACACTCATTCTAACAGTTCAGTGTGCACACCTCCATGTGGACACACTCATTCTAACAGTTCAGTGTGCACACCTCCATGTGGACACACTCATTCTAACAGTTCAGTGTGCACACCTCCATGTGGACACACTCATTCTAACCGTTCAGTGTGCACACCTCCATGTGGACACACTCATTCTAACAGTTCAGTGTGCACACCTCCACAGGGACACACTCATTCTAACAGTTCAGTGTTCACACCTCCATGTGGACACACTCATTCTAACAGTTCAGTGTGCACACCTCCATGTGGGCCCACTCATTCTAACAATTCAGTGTGCATACCTCCATGTGGACACACTCATTCTAACAGTTTAGTGTGCAAACCTCCATGTGGGCACACTCATTCTAACAGTTCAGTGTGCACACCTCCATGTGGACACACACATTCTAACAGTTCAGTGTGCACACCTCCATGTGGACACACTCATTCTAACAGTTCAGTGTGCACACCTCCACAGGGACAAACTCATTCTAACAGTTAAGAGTGCACACCTCCATGTGGACACACTCATTCTAACAGTTCAGTGTGCACACCTCCACAGGGACACACTCATTCTAACAGTTCAGTGTTCACACCTCCATGTGGACACACTCATTCTAACAGTTCAGTGTGCACACCTCCACAGGGACACACTCATTCTAATATTTCATTGTGCACACTTCCACAGGGACACACTCATTCTAACAGTTCAGTGTGCACACCTCCATGTGGACACACTCATTCTAACAGTTCAGTGTTCACACCTCCATGTGGACACACTCATTCTAACAGTTCAGTGTGCACACCTCCATGTGGGCCCACTCATTCTAACAATTCAGTGTGCACACCTCCATGTGGACACACTCATTCTAACAGTTTAGTGTGCAAACCTCCATGTGGGCACACTCATTCTAACAGTTCAGTGTGCACACCTCCATGTGGACACACACATTCTAACAGTTCAGTGTGCACACCTCCATGTGGACACACTCATTCTAACAGTTCAGTGTGCACACCTCCACAGGGACAAACTCATTCTAACAGTTAAGGGTGCACACCTCCATGTGGACACACTCATTCTAACAGTTCAGTGTGCACACCTCCACAGGGAGACACTCATTCTAACAGTTCAGTGTTCACACCTCCATGTGGACACACTCATTCTAACAGTTCAGTGTGCACACCTCCATGTGGGCCCACTCATTCTAACAATTCAGTGTGCACACCTCCATGTGGACACACTCATTCTAACAGTTTAGTGTGCAAACCTCCATGTGGGCACACTCATTAAAACAGTTCAGTGTGCACACCTCCATGTGGACACACTCATTCTAACAGTTCAGTGTGCACACCTCCATGTGGACACACTCATTCTAACAGTTCAGTGTGCACACCTCCAAAGGGACACACTCATTCTAACATTTCATTGTGCACACTTCCACAGGGACACACTCATTCTAACAGTTCAGTGTGCACACCTCCATGTGGACACACTCATTCTAACAGTTCAATGTGCACACCTCCATGTGGACACACTCATTCTAACCGTTCAGTGTGCACACCTCCATGTGGACACACTCATTCTAACATTTTAGTGTGCAAACCTCCATGTGGGCACACTCATTCTAACAGTTCAGTGTGCACACCTCCATGTGGGCACACTCATTCTAACAGTTCAGTGTGCACACCTCCATGTGGACACACTCATTCTAACAGTTCAGTGTGCACACCTCCACAGGGACACACTCATTCTAATATTTCATTGTGCACACTTCCACAGGGACACACTCATTCTAACAGTTCAGTGTGCACACCTCCATGTGGACACACTCATTCTAACAGTTCATTGTGCACACCTCCATGTGGACACACTCATTCTAACAGTTCAGTGTGCACACCTCCACAGGGACACACTCATTCTAACATTTCATTGTGCACACCTCCACAGGGACACACTCATTCTAACAGTTCAGTGTTCACACCTCCATGTGAACACACTCATTCTAACAGTTCAGTGTGCACACCTCCACAGGGACACAATCATTCTAACAATTCAGTGTGCACACCTCCATGCAGACACATTCATTCTAACAGTTCTGTGTGCACACCTACATGTGGACACACTCATTCTAACAGTTCAGTGTGCACACCTCCATGCATACACAGTCATTCTAACAGTTCAGTGTGCACACCTCCACAGGGACACACTCATTCTAACATTTCAGTGTGCACACCTCCACGTGGACACACTCATTCTAACAGTAGAGTGTGCACACCTCCATGTGGACATATTCTAACAGTTCAGCGTGCACACATTCATGTGGGCCCACTCATTCTAACAGTTCAGTGTGCACACCTCCATGTGGACACACTCATTCTTACATTTCAGTGTGCACACCTCCACAGGGACACACTCATTCTAACAGTTCAGTGCGCACACCTCCATGTGGACACATTCTAACACTTCGGTGTGCACACCTCCATGTGGACAAACTCATTCTAACATTTCAGTGTGCACACCTCCACAGGGACACAATCATACTAACAGTTAAGTGTGCACACCTCCATGTGGACATAATCATTCTAACAGTTCAGTGTGCACACCTCCACAAGGACACACTCATTCTATCAGTTCAGTGTGCACACCTGCATGTGGACACAATCATTCTAACAGTTCAGTGTGCAAACCTCCATGTGGACACACTCATTCTAACAGTTCAGTGTGGACACCTCCATGTGGGCACAGTCATTTTAACAGTTCAGTGTGCACACCTCCATGTGGACACAATCTTTCTAACAGTTCAGTGTGCACACCTCCATGTGGACACATTCTAAAAGTTCAGTGTGCACACCTCCATGTGGACACACTCATTCTAACAGTTCAGTGTGCACACCTCCACAGAGTCCCACTCATTCCAACAGTTCAGTGTTCACACCTCCATATAGACACACTCATTCTAACAGTTCAGTGTGCACACCTCCATGTGGGCACACTCATTCTAACAGTTCAGTGTGCACACCTCCATGTGGACACACTCATTCTAACAGTTCAGTGTGCACACCTCCACAGGGATACACTCATTCTAACAGTTCTGTGTGCACACCTACATGTGGACACACTCATTCTAACAGTTCAGTGTGCACACCTCCATGTGGGCACACTCATTCTAACAGTTCAGTGTGCACACATCCATGTGGACACACTCATTCTAACTGTGCAGTGTGCACACCTCCATGTGGACACACTCATTCTAACAGTTCAGTGTGCACACTTCCATGTGGGCACACTCATTCTAACAGTTCAGTGTGCACACCTCCATGTGGGCCCACTCATTCTAACAGTTCAGTATGCACACCTTCATGTGGACACACTCATTCTAACAGTTCAGTGTGCACACCTCCATGTGGACACACTCATTCTAACAGTTCAGTGTGCACACCTCCATGTGGGCACTCACATTCTAACAGTTCAGTGTGTACACCTCCATGTGGGCCCACTCATTCTAACAGTTCAGTGTGCACACTTCCATGTGGGCACACTCATTCTAACAGTTCAGTGTGCACAACTCCATGTGGGCACACTCATTCTAACAGATGAGTGCACACCTCCATGTGGGCACACTCATTCTAACAGTTCAGTGTGCACACCTCCATGTGAACACACTTATTCTAACAGTTCAGTGTGGACACCTCCATGTGGACACACACATTCTAACAGTTCAGTGTGCACACCTCCATGTGGACACACTCATTCTAACAGTTCAGTGTGCACAGCTCCCTGTGGACACACTCATTCTAACAGGTCAGTGTGCACACCTCCATGTGGACACACTCATTCTTACATTTCAGTGTGCACACCTCCATGTGGAAACACTCATTCTAACAGCTTAGTGTGCAAACCTCCATGTGGACAAATTCTAACAATTCGGTGTGCACACCTACATGTGGACATACTCATTCTAACATTTCAGTGTGCACACATCCACAGGGACACACTCATTCTAACAGTTAAGTGAGCACACCTCCATGTGGACATAATCATTCTAACAGTTCAGTGTGCACACCTCCATGTGGACACACTCATTCTATCAGTTCAGTGTGCACACCTGCATGTGGACACAATCATTCTAACAGTTCAGTGTGCACACCTCCATGAGGACACACTCATTCTAACAGTTCTGTGTGCACACCTACATGTAGACACACTCATTCTAACAGTTCAGTGTGCACACCTCCATGCATACACAGTCATTCTAACATTTCAGTGTGCACACCTCCACAGGGACACACTCATTCTAACAGTTCAGTGTGCATACCTCCCGAGGACACACTCATTCTAACAGTACAGTGTGCACACCTCCATGTGGACATATTCTAACAGTTCAGTGTGCATAACTCCATGTGGGCCCACTCATTCTAACAGTTCAGTGTGCACACCTCCATGTGGACACACTCATTCTAACAGTTCAGTGTGCACACCTCCATGTGGACACACTCATTCTAACAGTTCAGTGTGCACACCTCCATGTGGACACACTCATTCTAACAGTTCAGTGTGCACACCTCCATGTGGACACACTCATTCTAACCGTTCAGTTTGCACACCTCCATGTGGACACACTCATTCTAACAGTTCAGTGTGCACACCTCCACAGGGACACACTCATTCTAACAGTTCAGTGTGCACACCTCCATGTGGACACACTCATTCTAACAGTTCAGTGTGCACACCTCCATGTGGACACACTCATTCTAACAGTTCAGTGTGCACACCTCCACAGGGACACACTCATTCTAACAGTTCAGTGTTCACACCTCCATGTGGACACACTCATTCTAACAGTTCAGTGTGCACACCTCCATGTGGGCCCACTCATTCTAACAATTCAGTGTGCATACCTCCATGTGGACACACTCATTCTAACAGTTTAGTGTGCAAACCTCCATGTGGGCACACTCATTCTAACAGTTCAGTGTGCACACCTCCATGTGGACACACACATTCTAACAGTTCAGTGTGCACACCTCCATGTGGACACACTCATTCTAACAGTTCAGTGTGCACACCTCCACAGGGACAAACTCATTCTAACAGTTAAGAGTGCACACCTCCATGTGGACACACTCATTCTAACAGTTCAGTGTGCACACCTCCACAGGGACACACTCATTCTAACAGTTCAGTGTTCACACCTCCATGTGGACACACTCATTCTAACAGTTCAGTGTGCACACCTCCACAGGGACACACTCATTCTAATATTTCATTGTGCACACTTCCACAGGGACACACTCATTCTAACAGTTCAGTGTGCACACCTCCATGTGGACACACTCATTCTAACAGTTCAGTGTTCACACCTCCATGTGGACACACTCATTCTAACAGTTCAGTGTGCACACCTCCATGTGGGCCCACTCATTCTAACAATTCAGTGTGCACACCTCCATGTGGACACACTCATTCTAACAGTTTAGTGTGCAAACCTCCATGTGGGCACACTCATTAAAACAGTTCAGTGTGCACACCTCCATGTGGACACACTCATTCTAACAGTTCAGTGTGCACACCTCCATGTGGACACACTCATTCTAACAGTTCAGTGTGCACACCTCCAAAGGGACACACTCATTCTAACATTTCATTGTGCACACTTCCACAGGGACACACTCATTCTAACAGTTCAGTGTGCACACCTCCATGTGGACACACTCATTCTAACAGTTCAATGTGCACACCTCCATGTGGACACACTCATTCTAACCGTTCAGTGTGCACACCTCCATGTGGACACACTCATTCTAACATTTTAGTGTGCAAACCTCCATGTGGGCACACTCATTCTAACAGTTCAGTGTGCACACCTCCATGTGGGCACACTCATTCTAACAGTTCAGTGTGCACACCTCCATGTGGACACACTCATTCTAACAGTTCAGTGTGCACACCTCCACAGGGACACACTCATTCTAATATTTCATTGTGCACACTTCCACAGGGACACACTCATTCTAACAGTTCAGTGTGCACACCTCCATGTGGACACACTCATTCTAACAGTTCATTGTGCACACCTCCATGTGGACACACTCATTCTAACAGTTCAGTGTGCACACCTCCACAGGGACACACTCATTCTAACATTTCATTGTGCACACCTCCACAGGGACACACTCATTCTAACAGTTCAGTGTTCACACCTCCATGTGAACACACTCATTCTAACAGTTCAGTGTGCACACCTCCACAGGGACACAATCATTCTAACAATTCAGTGTGCACACCTCCATGCAGACACATTCATTCTAACAGTTCTGTGTGCACACCTACATGTGGACACACTCATTCTAACAGTTCAGTGTGCACACCTCCATGCATACACAGTCATTCTAACAGTTCAGTGTGCACACCTCCACAGGGACACACTCATTCTAACATTTCAGTGTGCACACCTCCACGTGGACACACTCATTCTAACAGTAGAGTGTGCACACCTCCATGTGGACATATTCTAACAGTTCAGTGTGCACACATTCATGTGGGCCCACTCATTCTAACAGTTCAGTGTGCACACCTCCATGTGGACACACTCATTCTTACATTTCAGTGTGCACACCTCCACAGGGACACACTCATTCTAACAGTTCAGTGCGCACACCTCCATGTGGACACATTCTAACACTTCGGTGTGCACACCTCCATGTGGACAAACTCATTCTAACATTTCAGTGTGCACACCTCCACAGGGACACAATCATACTAACAGTTAAGTGTGCACACCTCCATGTGGACATAATCATTCTAACAGTTCAGTGTGCACACCTCCACAAGGACACACTCATTCTATCAGTTCAGTGTGCACACCTGCATGTGGACACAATCATTCTAACAGTTCAGTGTGCAAACCTCCATGTGGACACACTCATTCTAACAGTTCAGTGTGGACACCTCCATGTGGGCACAGTCATTTTAACAGTTCAGTGTGCACACCTCCATGTGGACACAATCTTTCTAACAGTTCAGTGTGCACACCTCCATGTGGACACATTCTAAAAGTTCAGTGTGCACACCTCCATGTGGACACACTCATTCTAACAGTTCAGTGTGCACACCTCCACAGAGTCCCACTCATTCCAACAGTTCAGTGTTCACACCTCCATATAGACACACTCATTCTAACAGTTCAGTGTGCACACCTCCATGTGGGCACACTCATTCTAACAGTTCAGTGTGCACACCTCCATGTGGACACACTCATTCTAACAGTTCAGTGTGCACACCTCCACAGGGATACACTCATTCTAACAGTTCTGTGTGCACACCTACATGTGGACACACTCATTCTAACAGTTCAGTGTGCACACCTCCATGTGGGCACACTCATTCTAACAGTTCAGTGTGCACACATCCATGTGGACACACTCATTCTAACTGTGCAGTGTGCACACCTCCATGTGGACACACTCATTCTAACAGTTCAGTGTGCACACTTCCATGTGGGCACACTCATTCTAACAGTTCAGTGTGCACACCTCCATGTGGGCCCACTCATTCTAACAGTTCAGTATGCACACCTTCATGTGGACACACTCATTCTAACAGTTCAGTGTGCACACCTCCATGTGGACACACTCATTCTAACAGTTCAGTGTGCACACCTCCATGTGGGCACTCACATTCTAACAGTTCAGTGTGTACACCTCCATGTGGGCCCACTCATTCTAACAGTTCAGTGTACACACTTCCATGTGGGCACACTCATTCTAACAGTTCAGTGTGCACAACTCCATGTGGGCACACTCATTCTAACAGATGAGTGCACACCTCCATGTGGGCACACTCATTCTAACAGTTCAGTGTGCACACCTCCATGTGAACACACTTATTCTAACAGTTCAGTGTGGACACCTCCATGTGGACACACACATTCTAACAGTTCAGTGTGCACACCTCCATGTGGACACACTCATTCTAACAGTTCAGTGTGCACAGCTCCCTGTGGACACACTCATTCTAACAGGTCAGTGTGCACACCTCCATGTGGACACACTCATTCTTACATTTCAGTGTGCACACCTCCATGTGGAAACACTCATTCTAACAGCTTAGTGTGCAAACCTCCATGTGGACAAATTCTAACAATTCGGTGTGCACACCTACATGTGGACATACTCATTCTAACATTTCAGTGTGCACACATCCACAGGGACACACTCATTCTAACAGTTAAGTGAGCACACCTCCATGTGGACATAATCATTCTAACAGTTCAGTGTGCACACCTCCATGTGGACACACTCATTCTATCAGTTCAGTGTGCACACCTGCATGTGGACACAATCATTCTAACAGTTCAGTGTGCACACCTCCATGAGGACACACTCATTCTAACAGTTCTGTGTGCACACCTACATGTAGACACACTCATTCTAACAGTTCAGTGTGCACACCTCCATGCATACACAGTCATTCTAACATTTCAGTGTGCACACCTCCACAGGGACACACTCATTCTAACAGTTCAGTGTGCATACCTCCCGAGGACACACTCATTCTAACAGTACAGTGTGCACACCTCCATGTGGACATATTCTAACAGTTCAGTGTGCATAACTCCATGTGGGCCCACTCATTCTAACAGTTCAGTGTGCACACCTCCATGTGGACACACTCATTCTAACAGTTCAGTGTGCACACCTCCATGTGGACACACTCATTCTAACAGTTCAGTGTGCACACCTCCATGTGGACACACTCATTCTAACAGTTCAGTGTGCACACCTCCATGTGGACACACTCATTCTAACCGTTCAGTGTGCACACCTCCATGTGGACACACTCATTCTAACAGTTCAGTGTGCACACCTCCACAGGGACACACTCATTCTAACAGTTCAGTGTTCACACCTCCATGTGGACACACTCATTCTAACAGTTCAGTGTGCACACCTCCATGTGGGCCCACTCATTCTAACAATTCAGTGTGCATACCTCCATGTGGACACACTCATTCTAACAGTTTAGTGTGCAAACCTCCATGTGGGCACACTCATTCTAACAGTTCAGTGTGCACACCTCCATGTGGACACACACATTCTAACAGTTCAGTGTGCACACCTCCATGTGGACACACTCATTCTAACAGTTCAGTGTGCACACCTCCACAGGGACAAACTCATTCTAACAGTTAAGAGTGCACACCTCCATGTGGACACACTCATTCTAACAGTTCAGTGTGCACACCTCCACAGGGACACACTCATTCTAACAGTTCAGTGTTCACACCTCCATGTGGACACACTCATTCTAACAGTTCAGTGTGCACACCTCCACAGGGACACACTCATTCTAATATTTCATTGTGCACACTTCCACAGGGACACACTCATTCTAACAGTTCAGTGTGCACACCTCCATGTGGACACACTCATTCTAACAGTTCAGTGTTCACACCTCCATGTGGACACACTCATTCTAACAGTTCAGTGTGCACACCTCCATGTGGGCCCACTCATTCTAACAATTCAGTGTGCACACCTCCATGTGGACACACTCATTCTAACAGTTTAGTGTGCAAACCTCCATGTGGGCACACTCATTCTAACAGTTCAGTGTGCACACCTCCATGTGGACACACACATTCTAACAGTTCAGTGTGCACACCTCCATGTGGACACACTCATTCTAACAGTTCAGTGTGCACACCTCCACAGGGACAAACTCATTCTAACAGTTAAGGGTGCACACCTCCATGTGGACACACTCATTCTAACAGTTCAGTGTGCACACCTCCACAGGGAGACACTCATTCTAACAGTTCAGTGTTCACACCTCCATGTGGACACACTCATTCTAACAGTTCAGTGTGCACACCTCCATGTGGGCCCACTCATTCTAACAATTCAGTGTGCACACCTCCATGTGGACACACTCATTCTAACAGTTTAGTGTGCAAACCTCCATGTGGGCACACTCATTAAAACAGTTCAGTGTGCACACCTCCATGTGGACACACTCATTCTAACAGTTCAGTGTGCACACCTCCATGTGGACACACTCATTCTAACAGTTCAGTGTGCACACCTCCAAAGGGACACACTCATTCTAACATTTCATTGTGCACACTTCCACAGGGACACACTCATTCTAACAGTTCAGTGTGCACACCTCCATGTGGACACACTCATTCTAACAGTTCAATGTGCACACCTCCATGTGGACACACTCATTCTAACCGTTCAGTGTGCACACCTCCATGTGGACACACTCATTCTAACATTTTAGTGTGCAAACCTCCATGTGGGCACACTCATTCTAACAGTTCAGTGTGCACACCTCCATGTGGGCACACTCATTCTAACAGTTCAGTGTGCACACCTCCATGTGGACACACTCATTCTAACAGTTCAGTGTGCACACCTCCACAGGGACACACTCATTCTAATATTTCATTGTGCACACTTCCACAGGGACACACTCATTCTAACAGTTCAGTGTGCACACCTCCATGTGGACACACTCATTCTAACAGTTCATTGTGCACACCTCCATGTGGACACACTCATTCTAACAGTTCAGTGTGCACACCTCCACAGGGACACACTCATTCTAACATTTCATTGTGCACACCTCCACAGGGACACACTCATTCTAACAGTTCAGTGTTCACACCTCCATGTGAACACACTCATTCTAACAGTTCAGTGTGCACACCTCCACAGGGACACAATCATTCTAACAATTCAGTGTGCACACCTCCATGCAGACACATTCATTCTAACAGTTCTGTGTGCACACCTACATGTGGACACACTCATTCTAACAGTTCAGTGTGCACACCTCCATGCATACACAGTCATTCTAACAGTTCAGTGTGCACACCTCCACAGGGACACACTCATTCTAACATTTCAGTGTGCACACCTCCACGTGGACACACTCATTCTAACAGTAGAGTGTGCACACCTCCATGTGGACATATTCTAACAGTTCAGTGTGCACACATTCATGTGGGCCCACTCATTCTAACAGTTCAGTGTGCACACCTCCATGTGGACACACTCATTCTTACATTTCAGTGTGCACACCTCCACAGGGACACACTCATTCTAACAGTTCAGTGCGCACACCTCCATGTGGACACATTCTAACACTTCGGTGTGCACACCTCCATGTGGACAAACTCATTCTTACATTTCAGTGTGCACACCTCCACAGGGACACAATCATACTAACAGTTAAGTGTGCACACCTCCATGTGGACATAATCATTCTAACAGTTCAGTGTGCACACCTCCACAAGGACACACTCATTCTATCAGTTCAGTGTGCACACCTGCATGTGGACACAATCATTCTAACAGTTCAGTGTGCAAACCTCCATGTGGACACACTCATTCTAACAGTTCAGTGTGGACACCTCCATGTGGGCACAGTCATTTTAACAGTTCAGTGTGCACACCTCCATGTGGACACAATCTTTCTAACAGTTCAGTGTGCACACCTCCATGTGGACACATTCTAAAAGTTCAGTGTGCACACCTCCATGTGGACACACTCATTCTAACAGTTCAGTGTGCACACCTCCACAGAGTCCCACTCATTCCAACAGTTCAGTGTTCACACCTCCATATAGACACACTCATTCTAACAGTTCAGTGTGCACACCTCCATGTGGGCACACTCATTCTAACAGTTCAGTGTGCACACCTCCATGTGGACACACTCATTCTAACAGTTCAGTGTGCACACCTCCACAGGGATACACTCATTCTAACAGTTCTGTGTGCACACCTACATGTGGACACACTCATTCTAACAGTTCAGTGTGCACACCTCCATGTGGGCACACTCATTCTAACAGTTCAGTGTGCACACATCCATGTGGACACACTCATTCTAACTGTGCAGTGTGCACACCTCCATGTGGACACACTCATTCTAACAGTTCAGTGTGCACACTTCCATGTGGGCACACTCATTCTAACAGTTCAGTGTGCACACCTCCATGTGGGCCCACTCATTCTAACAGTTCAGTATGCACACCTTCATGTGGACACACTCATTCTAACAGTTCAGTGTGCACACCTCCATGTGGACACACTCATTCTAACAGTTCAGTGTGCACACCTCCATGTGGGCACTCACATTCTAACAGTTCAGTGTGTACACCTCCATGTGGGCCCACTCATTCTAACAGTTCAGTGTGCACACTTCCATGTGGGCACACTCATTCTAACAGTTCAGTGTGCACAACTCCATGTGCGCACACTCATTCTAACAGATGAGTGCACACCTCCATGTGGGCACACTCATTCTAACAGTTCAGTGTGCACACCTCCATGTGAACACACTTATTCTAACAGTTCAGTGTGGACACCTCCATGTGGACACACACATTCTAACAGTTCAGTGTGCACACCTCCATGTGGACACACTCATTCTAACAGTTCAGTGTGCACAGCTCCCTGTGGACACACTCATTCTAACAGGTCAGTGTGCACACCTCCATGTGGACACACTCATTCTTACATTTCAGTGTGCACACCTCCATGTGGAAACACTCATTCTAACAGCTTAGTGTGCAAACCTCCATGTGGACAAATTCTAACAATTCGGTGTGCACACCTACATGTGGACATACTCATTCTAACATTTCAGTGTGCACACATCCACAGGGACACACTCATTCTAACAGTTAAGTGAGCACACCTCCATGTGGACATAATCATTCTAACAGTTCAGTGTGCACACCTCCATGTGGACACACTCATTCTATCAGTTCAGTGTGCACACCTGCATGTGGACACAATCATTCTAACAGTTCAGTGTGCACACCTCCATGAGGACACACTCATTCTAACAGTTCTGTGTGCACACCTACATGTAGACACACTCATTCTAACAGTTCAGTGTGCACACCTCCATGCATACACAGTCATTCTAACATTTCAGTGTGCACACCTCCACAGGGACACACTCATTCTAACAGTTCAGTGTGCATACCTCCCGAGGACACACTCATTCTAACAGTACAGTGTGCACACCTCCATGTGGACATATTCTAACAGTTCAGTGTGCATAACTCCATGTGGGCCCACTCATTCTAACAGTTCAGTGTGCACACCTCCATGTGGACACACTCATTCTAACAGTTCAGTGTGCACACCTCCATGTGGACACACTCATTCTAACAGTTCAGTGTGCACACCTCCATGTGGACACACTCATTCTAACAGTTCAGTGTGCACACCTCCATGTGGACACACTCATTCTAACCGTTCAGTTTGCACACCTCCATGTGGACACACTCATTCTAACAGTTCAGTGTGCACACCTCCACAGGGACACACTCATTCTAACAGTTCAGTGTGCACACCTCCATGTGGACACACTCATTCTAACAGTTCAGTGTGCACACCTCCATGTGGACACACTCATTCTAACAGTTCAGTGTGCACACCTCCACAGGGACACACTCATTCTAACAGTTCAGTGTTCACACCTCCATGTGGACACACTCATTCTAACAGTTCAGTGTGCACACCTCCATGTGGGCCCACTCATTCTAACAATTCAGTGTGCATACCTCCATGTGGACACACTCATTCTAACAGTTTAGTGTGCAAACCTCCATGTGGGCACACTCATTCTAACAGTTCAGTGTGCACACCTCCATGTGGACACACACATTCTAACAGTTCAGTGTGCACACCTCCATGTGGACACACTCATTCTAACAGTTCAGTGTGCACACCTCCACAGGGACAAACTCATTCTAACAGTTAAGAGTGCACACCTCCATGTGGACACACTCATTCTAACAGTTCAGTGTGCACACCTCCACAGGGACACACTCATTCTAACAGTTCAGTGTTCACACCTCCATGTGGACACACTCATTCTAACAGTTCAGTGTGCACACCTCCACAGGGACACACTCATTCTAATATTTCATTGTGCACACTTCCACAGGGACACACTCATTCTAACAGTTCAGTGTGCACACCTCCATGTGGACACACACATTCTAACAGTTCAGTGTTCACACCTCCATGTGGACACACTCATTCTAACAGTTCAGTGTGCACACCTCCATGTGGGCCCACTCATTCTAACAATTCAGTGTGCACACCTCCATGTGGACACACTCATTCTAACAGTTTAGTGTGCAAACCTCCATGTGGGCACACTCATTCTAACAGTTCAGTGTGCACACCTCCATGTGGACACACACATTCTAACAGTTCAGTGTGCACACCTCCATGTGGACACACTCATTCTAACAGTTCAGTGTGCACACCTCCACAGGGACAAACTCATTCTAACAGTTAAGGGTGCACACCTCCATGTGGACACACTCATTCTAACAGTTCAGTGTGCACACCTCCACAGGGAGACACTCATTCTAACAGTTCAGTGTTCACACCTCCATGTGGACACACTCATTCTAACAGTTCAGTGTGCACACCTCCATGTGGGCCCACTCATTCTAACAATTCAGTGTGCACACCTCCATGTGGACACACTCATTCTAACAGTTTAGTGTGCAAACCTCCATGTGGGCACACTCATTAAAACAGTTCAGTGTGCACACCTCCATGTGGACACACTCATTCTAACAGTTCAGTGTGCACACCTCCATGTGGACACACTCATTCTAACAGTTCAGTGTGCACACCTCCAAAGGGACACACTCATTCTAACATTTCATTGTGCACACTTCCACAGGGACACACTCATTCTAACAGTTCAGTGTGCACACCTCCATGTGGACACACTCATTCTAACAGTTCAATGTGCACACCTCCATGTGGACACACTCATTCTAACCGTTCAGTGTGCACACCTCCATGTGGACACACTCATTCTAACATTTTAGTGTGCAAACCTCCATGTGGGCACACTCATTCTAACAGTTCAGTGTGCACACCTCCATGTGGGCACACTCATTCTAACAGTTCAGTGTGCACACCTCCATGTGGACACACTCATTCTAACAGTTCAGTGTGCACACCTCCACAGGGACACACTCATTCTAATATTTCATTGTGCACACTTCCACAGGGACACACTCATTCTAACAGTTCAGTGTGCACACCTCCATGTGGACACACTCATTCTAACAGTTCAGTGTGCACACCTCCACAGGGACACAATCATTCTAACAATTCAGTGTGCACACCTCCATGCAGACACATTCATTCTAACAGTTCTGTGTGCACACCTACATGTGGACACACTCATTCTAACAGTTCAGTGTGCACACCTCCATGCATACACAGTCATTCTAACAGTTCAGTGTGCACACCTCCACAGGGACACACTCATTCTAACATTTCAGTGTGCACACCTCCACGTGGACACACTCATTCTAACAGTAGAGTGTGCACACCTCCATGTGGACATATTCTAACAGTTCAGTGTGCACACATTCATGTGGGCCCACTCATTCTAACAGTTCAGTGTGCACACCTCCATGTGGACACACTCATTCTTACATTTCAGTGTGCACACCTCCACAGGGACACACTCATTCTAACAGTTCAGTGCGCACACCTCCATGTGGACACATTCTAACACTTCGGTGTGCACACCTCTATGTGGACAAACTCATTCTAACATTTCAGTGTGCACACCTCCACAGGGACACAATCATACTAACAGTTAAGTGTGCACACCTCCATGTGGACATAATCATTCTAACAGTTCAGTGTGCACACCTCCACAAGGACACACTCATTCTATCAGTTCAGTGTGCACACCTGCATGTGGACACAATCATTCTAACAGTTCAGTGTGCAAACCTCCATGTGGACACACTCATTCTAACAGTTCAGTGTGGACACCTCCATGTGGGCACAGTCATTTTAACAGTTCAGTGTGCACACCTCCATGTGGACACAATCTTTCTAACAGTTCAGTGTGCACACCTCCATGTGGACACATTCTAAAAGTTCAGTGTGCACACCTCCATGTGGACACACTCATTCTAACAGTTCAGTGTGCACACCTCCACAGAGTCCCACTCATTCCAACAGTTCAGTGTTCACACCTCCATATAGACACACTCATTCTAACAGTTCAGTGTGCACACCTCCATGTGGGCACACTCATTCTAACAGTTCAGTGTGCACACCTCCATGTGGACACACTCATTCTAACAGTTCAGTGTGCACACCTCCACAGGGATACACTCATTCTAACAGTTCTGTGTGCACACCTACATGTGGACACACTCATTCTAACAGTTCAGTGTGCACACCTCCATGTGGGCACACTCATTCTAACAGTTCAGTGTGCACACATCCATGTGGACACACTCATTCTAACTGTGCAGTGTTCACACCTCCATGTGGACACACTCATTCTAACAGTTCAGTGTGCACACTTCCATGTGGGCACACTCATTCTAACAGTTCAGTGTGCACACCTCCATGTGGGCCCACTCATTCTAACAGTTCAGTATGCACACCTTCATGTGGACACACTCATTCTAACAGTTCAGTGTGCACACCTCCATGTGGACACACTCATTCTAACAGTTCAGTGTGCACACCTCCATGTGGGCACTCACATTCTAACAGTTCAGTGTGTACACCTCCATGTGGGCCCACTCATTCTAACAGTTCAGTGTGCACACTTCCATGTGGGCACACTCATTCTAACAGTTCAGTGTGCACAACTCCATGTGGGCACACTCATTCTAACAGATGAGTGCACACCTCCATGTGGGCACACTCATTCTAACAGTTCAGTGTGCACACCTCCATGTGAACACACTTATTCTAACAGTTCAGTGTGGACACCTCCATGTGGACACACACATTCTAACAGTTCAGTGTGCACACCTCCATGTGGACACACTCATTCTAACAGTTCAGTGTGCACAGCTCCCTGTGGACACACTCATTCTAACAGGTCAGTGTGCACACCTCCATGTGGACACACTCATTCTTACATTTCAGTGTGCACACCTCCATGTGGAAACACTCATTCTAACAGCTTAGTGTGCAAACCTCCATGTGGACAAATTCTAACAATTCGGTGTGCACACCTACATGTGGACATACTCATTCTAACATTTCAGTGTGCACACATCCACAGGGACACACTCATTCTAACAGTTAAGTGAGCACACCTCCATGTGGACATAATCATTCTAACAGTTCAGTGTGCACACCTCCATGTGGACACACTCATTCTATCAGTTCAGTGTGCACACCTGCATGTGGACACAATCATTCTAACAGTTCAGTGTGCACACCTCCATGAGGACACACTCATTCTAACAGTTCTGTGTGCACACCTACATGTAGACACACTCATTCTAACAGTTCAGTGTGCACACCTCCATGCATACACAGTCATTCTAACATTTCAGGGTGCACACCTCCACAGGGACACACTCATTCTAACAGTTCAGTGTGCATACCTCCCGAGGACACACTCATTCTAACAGTACAGTGTGCACACCTCCATGTGGACATATTCTAACAGTTCAGTGTGCATAACTCCATGTGGGCCCACTCATTCTAACAGTTCAGTGTGCACACCTCCATGTGGACACACTCATTCTAACAGTTCAGTGTGCACACCTCCATGTGGACACACTCATTCTAACAGTTCAGTGTGCACACCTCCATGTGGACACACTCATTCTAACAGTTCAGTGTGCACACCTCCATGTGGACACACTCATTCTAACCGTTCAGTTTGCACACCTCCATGTGGACACACTCATTCTAACAGTTCAGTGTGCACACCTCCACAGGGACACACTCATTCTAACAGTTCAGTGTTCACACCTCCATGTGGACACACTCATTCTAACAGTTCAGTGTGCACACCTCCATGTGGGCCCACTCATTCTAACAATTCAGTGTGCATACCTCCATGTGGACACACTCATTCTAACAGTTTAGTGTGCAAACCTCCATGTGGGCACACTCATTCTAACAGTTCAGTGTGCACACCTCCATGTGGACACACACATTCTAACAGTTCAGTGTGCACACCTCCATGTGGACACACTCATTCTAACAGTTCAGTGTGCACACCTCCAAAGGGACAAACTCATTCTAACAGTTAAGAGTGCACACCTCCATGTGGACACACTCATTCTAACAGTTCAGTGTGCACACCTCCACAGGGACACACTCATTCTAACAGTTCAGTGTTCACACCTCCATGTGGACACACTCATTCTAACAGTTCAGTGTGCACACCTCCATGTGGGCCCACTCATTCTAACAATTCAGTGTGCACACCTCCATGTGGACACACTCATTTTAACAGTTTAGTGTGCAAACCTCCATGTGGGCACACTCATTAAAACAGTTCAGTGTGCACACCTCCATGTGGACACACTCATTCTAACAGTTCAGTGTGCACACCTCCATGTGGACACACTCATTCTAACAGTTCAGTGTGCACACCTCCAAAGGGACACACTCATTCTAACATTTCATTGTGCACACTTCCACAGGGACACACTCATTCTAACAGTTCAGTGTGCACACCTCCATGTGGACACACTCATTCTAACAGTTCAATGTGCACACCTCCATGTGGACACACTCATTCTAACCGTTCAGTGTGCACACCTCCATGTGGACACACTCATTCTAACATTTTAGTGTGCAAACCTCCATGTGGGCACACTCATTCTAACAGTTCAGTGTGCACACCTCCATGTGGGCACACTCATTCTAACAGTTCAGTGTGCTCACCTCCATGTGGACACACTCATTCTAACAGTTCAGTGTGCACACCTCCACAGGGACACACTCATTCTAATATTTCATTGTGCACACTTCCACAGGGACACACTCATTCTAACAGTTCAGTGTGCACACCTCCATGTGGACACACTCATTCTAACAGTTCATTGTGCACACCTCCATGTGGACACACTCATTCTAACAGTTCAGTGTGCACACCTCCACAGGGACACACTCATTCTAACATTTCATTGTGCACACCTCCATGTGGACACACTCATTCTAACAGTTTAGTGTGCACACCTCCATGTGAACACACTCATTCTAACAGTTCAGTGTGCACACCTCCACAGGGACACAATCATTCTAACAATTCAGTGTGCACACCTCAATGCAGACACATTCATTCTAACAGTTCTGTGTGCACACCTACATGTGGACACACTCATTCTAACAGTTCAGTGTGCACACCTCCATGCATACACAGTCATTCTAACAGTTCAGTGTGCACATCTCCACAGGGACACACTCATTCTAACAGTTCAGTGTGCACACCTCCACGTGGACACACTCATTCTAACAGTACAGTGTGCACACCTCCATGTGGACATATTCTAACAGTTCAGTGTGCACACCTCCATGTGGGCCCACTCATTCTAACAGTTCAGTGTGCACACCTCCATGTGGACACACTCATTCTTACATTTCAGTGTGCACACCTCCACAGGGACACACTCATTCTAACAGTTCAGTGTGCACACCTCCATGTGGACACATTCTAACACTTCGGTGTGCACACCTCCATGTGGACACACTCATTCTAACATTTCAGTGTGCACACCTCCACAGGGACACAATCATACTAACAGTTAAGTGTGCACACCTCCATGTGGACATAATCATTCTAACAGTTCAGTGTGCACACCTCCACAAGGACACACTCATTCTATCAGTTCAGTGTGCACACTTGCATGTAGACGCAATCATTCTAACAGTTCAGTGTGCAAACCTCCATGTGGACACACTCATTCTAACAGTTCAGTGTGGACACCTCCATGTGGGCACAGTCATTTTAACAGTTCAGTGTGCACACCTCCATGTGGACACAATCTTTCTAACAGTTCAGTGTGCACACCTCCATGTGGACACATTCTAAAAGTTCAGTGTGCACACCTCCATGTGGACACACTCATTCTAACAGTTTAGTGTGCAAACCTCCATGTGGGCACACTCATTAAAACAGTTCAGTGTGCACAACTCCATGTGGACACACTCATTCTAACAGTTCAGTGTGCACACCTGCATGTGGACACACTCATTCTAACAGTTCAGTGTGCACACCTCCAAAGGGACACACTCATTCTAACATTTCATTGTGCACACTTCCTCAGGGACACACTCATTCTAACAGTTCAGTGTGCACACCTCCATGTGGACACACTCATTCTAACCGTTCAGTGTGCACACCTCCATGTGGACACACTCATTGTAACAGTTGAGTGCACACATCCATGTGGGCACACTCATTCTAACAGTTCAGTGTGCACACATCCATGTGGACACACTTATTCTAACAGTTCAGTGTGCACACCTCCATGTGGACACACTCATTCTAACCGTTCAGTGTGCACACCTCCATGTGGACACACTCATTCTAACAGTTCAGTGTGCACACTTCCATGTGGGCACACTCATTCTAGCAGTTCAGTGTGCACACCTCCATGTGGGCACACTCATTCTAACAGTTGAGTGCACATCTCCATGTGCGCACACTCATTCTAACAGTTCAGTGTGCACAACTCCATGTGGACACACTTATTCTAACAGTTCAGTGTGGACACCTCCATGTTGACACACACATTCTAACATTTCAGTGTGCACACCTCCATGTGGACACACTCATTCTAACAGTTCAGTGTGCACAGCTCCATGTGGTCACACTCATTCTAACAGTTCAGTGTGCACAACTCCATGTGGACACACTCATTCTTACATTTCAGTGTGCACACCTCCACAGGGACACACTCATTCTAACAGTTCAGTGTGCACACCTCCATGTGGACACACTCATTCTAACATTTCAGTGTGCACACCTCCACAGGGACACACTCATTCTAACATTTCATTGTGCACACTTCCACAGGGACACACTCATTCTAACAGTTCAGTGTGCACACCTCCATGCGGACACACTCATTCTAACAGTTCAGTGTGCACACCTCCATGTGGACACACACATTCTAACAGTTCAGTGTGCACACCTAGCAAGGGACACACTCATTCTAACATTTCATTGTGCATACCTCCAGAGGGCACACTCATTCTAACAGTTCAGTGTGCACACCTCCATGTGGACACACTCGTTCTAACAATTCAATGTGCACACCTCCATGTGGACACATTCTAACAGTTCAGTGTGCTCACCTACATGTAGACACAATCATTCTAACATTTCACTGTGCACACCTCCACAGGGACACAATCATTCTAACAATTCAGTGTGCACCCCTCCATGTGGACACACTCATTCTAACAATTCAGTGTGCACACCTCCATGCAGACACAGTCATTCTAACAGTTCTGTGTGCACACCTATATATAGACACACTCATTCTAACAGTTCAGTGTGCACACCTCCATGCATACACAGTCATTCTAACAGTTCAGTGTGCACACCTCCACAGGGACACACTCATTCTAACAGTTCAGTGTGCACACCTCCCGTGGACACACTCATTCTAACAGTACTGTGTGCACACCTCCATGTGGACACACTCATTCTAACAGTTCACTGTGCACACTTCCATGTGGGCACACTCATTCTAACAGTTCAGTGTGCATACCTCCATGTGGGCCCACTCATTCTAACAGTTCAGTGTGCACACCTTCATGTGGACACACTCATTCTAACAGTTCAGTGTGCACACCTCCATGTGGACACACTCATTCTAACAGTTCAGTGTGCACACCTCCATGTGGGCACACACATTCTAACAGCTCAGTGTGCACACCTCCATGTGGACACACTCATTCTAACAGTTCAGTGTGCACACCTCCATGTGGACACACTCATTCTAACCGTTCAGTGTGCACACCTCCATGTGGACACACTCATTCTAACAGTTCAGTGTGCACACCTCCACAGGGACACACTCATTCTAACAGTTCAGTGTTCACACCTCCATGTGGACACACTCATTCTAACAGTTCAGTGTGCACACCTCCATGTGGGCCCACTCATTCTAACAATTCAGTGTGCACACCTCCATGTGGACACACTCATTCTAACAGTTTAGTGTGCAAACCTCCATGTGGTCACACTCATTCTAACAGTTCAGTGTGCACACCTCCATGTGGACACACACATTCTAACAGTTCAGTGTTCACACCTCCATGTGGGCACACTCATTCTAACAGTTCAGTGTGCACACCTCCACAGAAACAAACTCATTCTAACAGTTAAGTGTGCACACCTCCATGTGGACACACTCATTCTAACAGTTCAGTGTGCACACCTCCACAGGGACACACTCATTCTAACAGTTCAGTGTTCACACCTCCATGTGGACACACTCATTCTAACAGTTAAGTGTGCACACCTCCATGTGGGCCCACTCATTCTAACAATTCAGTGTGCACACCTCCATGTGGACACACTCATTCTAACAGTTTAGTGTGCAAACCTCCATGTGGGCACACTCATTAAAAGAGTTCAGTGTGCACACCTCCATGTGGACACACTCATTCTAACAGTTCAGTGTGCACACCTCCATGTGGACACACTCATTCTAACAGTTCAGTGTGCACACCTCCAAAGGGACACACTCATTCTAACATTTCATTGTGCACACTTCCACAGGGACACACTCATTCTAACAGTTCTGTGTGCACACCTCCATGTGGACACACTCATTCTAACAGTTCAATGTGCACACCTCCATGTGGACACACTCATTCTAACCGTTCAGTGTGCACACCTCCATGTGGACACACTCATTCTAACATTTTAGTGTGCAAACCTCCATGTGGGCACACTCATTCTAACAGTTCAGTGTGCACACCTCCATGTGGACACACTCATTCTAACAGTTCAATGTGCACACCTCCATGTGGACACACTCATTCTAACCGTTCAGTGTGCACACCTCCATGTGGACACACTCATTCTAACATTTTAGTGTGCACAAATCCATGTGGGCACACTCATTCTAACAGTTCAGTGTGCACACCTCCACAGGGACACACTCATTCTAACAGTTCAGTGTGCACACCTCCATGTGGACACACTCATTCTAACATTTCATTGTGCACACCTCCACAGGGACACACTCATTCTAACAGTTCAGTGTGCACACCTCCATGTGAACACACTCATTCTAACAGTTCAGTGTGCACACCTCCACAGGGACACAATCATTCTAACAATTCAGTGTGCACACCTCCATGCAGACACATTCATTCTAACAGTTCTGTGTGCACACCTACATGTGGACACACTCATTCTAACAGTTCAGTGTGCACACCTCCATGCATACACAGTCATTCTAACAGTTCAGTGTGCACACCTCCATGTGGACACAATCATTCTAACAGTTCAGTGTGCACACCTCCATGTGGACACATTCTAAAAGTTCAGTGTGCACACCTCCATGTGGACACACTCATTCTAACAGTTCAGTGTGCACACCTCCAAAGAGTCCCACTCATTCTAACAGTTCAGTGTTCACACCTCCATATAGACACACTCATTCTAACAGTTCAGTGTGCACACCTCCATGTGGGCACACTCATTCTAACAGTTCAGTGTGCACACCTCCATGTGTGCACACTCATTCTAACAGTTCAGTGTGCACACCTCCACAGGGATACACTCATTCTAACAGTTCTGTGTGCACACCTACATGTGGACACACTCATTCTAACAGTTCAGTGTGCACACCTCCATGTGGGCACACTCATTCTAACAGTTCAGTGTGCACACATCCATGTGGACACACTCATTCTAACCGTTCAGTGTGCACACCTCCATGTGGACACACTCATTCTAACAGTTCAGTGTGCACACTTCCATGTGGGCACACTCATTCTAACAGTTCAGTGTGCACACCTCCATGTGGGCCCACTCATTCTAACAGTTCAGTATGCACACCTTCATGTGGACACACTCATTCTAACAGTTCAGTGTGCACACCTCCATGTGGACACACTCATTCTAACAGTTCAGTGTGCACACCTCCATGTGGGCACTCACATTCTAACAGTTCAGTGTGTACACCTCCATGTGGGCCCACTCATTCTAACAGTTCAGTGTGCACACTTCCATGTGGGCACACTCATTCTAACAGTTCAGTGTGCACACCTCCATGTGGGCACACTCATTCTAACAGATGAGTGCACACTTCCATGTGGGCACACTCATTCTAACAGTTCAGTGTGCACACCTCCATGTGAACACACTTATTCTAACAGTTCAGTGTGTACACCTCCATGTGGACACACACATTCTAACAGTTCAGTGTGCACACCTCCATGTGGACACACTCATTCTAACAGTTCAGTGTGCACACCTCCATGTGGACACACTCATTCTTACATTTCAGTGTGCACACCTCCATGTGGAAACACTCATTCTAACAGTTTAGTGTGCAAACCTCCATGTGGACAAATTCTAACAATTCGGTGTGCACACCTACATGTGGACATACTCATTCTAACATTTCAGTGTGCACACCTCCACAGGGACACACTCATTCTAACAGTTAAGTGTGCACACCTCCATGTGGACATAATCATTCTAACAGTTCAGTGTGCACACCTCCATGTGGACACACTCATTCTATCAGTTCAGTGTGCACACCTGCATGTGGACACAATCATTCTAACAGTTCAGTGTGCACACCTCCATGAGGACACACTCATTCTAACAGTTCTGTGTGCACACCTACATGTAGACACACTCATTCTAACAGTTCAGTGTGCACACCTCCATGCATACACAGTCATTCTAACAGTTCAGTGTGCACACCTCCACAGGGACACACTCATTCTAACAGTTCAGTGTGCATACCTCCCGAGGACACACTCATTCTAACAGTACAGTGTGCACAACTCCATGTGGACATATTCTAACAGTACAGTGTGCATAACTCCATGTGGGCCCACTCATTCTAACAGTTCAGTGTGCACACCTCCATGTGGACACACTCATTCTAACAGTTCAGTGTGCACACCTCCATGTGGACACACTCATTCTAACAGTTCAGTGTGCACACCTCCATGTGGACACACTCATTCTAACAGTTCAGTGTGCACACCTCCATGTGGACACACTCATTCTAACCGTTCAGTGTGCACACCTCCATGTGGACACACTCATTCTAACAGTTCAGTGTGCACACCTCCACAGGGACACACTCATTCTAACAGTTCAGTGTTCACACCTCCATGTGGACACACTCATTCTAACAGTTCAGTGTGCACACCTCCATGTGGGCCCACTCATTCTAACAATTCAGTGTGCACACCTCCATGTGGACACACTCATTCTAACAGTTTAGTGTGCAAACCTCCATGTGGGCACACTCATTCTAACAGTTCAGTGTGCACACATCCATGTGGACACACTCATTCTAACAGTTCAGTGTGCACACCTCCACAGGGACAAACTCATTCTAACAGTTCAGTGTGCACACCTCCATGTGGACACACTCATTCTAACAGTTCAGTGTGCACACCTCCATGTGGACAAATTCTAACACTTCGGTGTGCACACCTCCATGTGGACACACTCATTCTAACATTTCAGTGTGCACACCTCCACAGGGACACAATCATTCTAACAGTTAAGTGTGCACACCTCCATGTGGACATAATCATTCTAACAGTTCAGTGTGCACACCTCCACAAGGACACACTCATTCTATCAGTTCAGTGTGCACACCTGCATGTGGACACAATCATTCTAACAGATCAGTGTGCAAACCTCCACAGGGATACACTCATTCTAACAGTTCTGTGTGCCCACCTCCATGTGGACACACTCATTCTAACAGTTCAGTGTGCACACATCCATGTGGACACACTTATTCTAACAGTTCAGTGTGCACACCTCCATGTGGACACACTCATTCTAACAGTTCAGTGTGCAAACCTCCATGTGGGCACACACATTCTAACAGTTCAGTGTGCACACCTCCATGTGGAAACACTCATTCTAACAGTTCAGTGTGCACACCTCTATGTGGACACACTCATTCTAACCGTTCAGTGTGCACATCTCCATGTGGACACACTCATTCTAACAGTTCAGTGTGCACACCTCCACAGGGACACACTCATTCTAACAGTTCAGTGTTCACACCTCCATGTGGACACACTCATTCTAACAGTTCAGTGTGCACACCTCCATGTGGGCCCACTCATTCTAACAATTCAGTGTGCACACCTCCATGTGGACACACTCATTCTAACAGTTTAGTGTGCAAACCTACATGTGGGCACACTCATTCTAACAGTTCAGTGTGCACACCACCATGTGGACACACACATTCTAACAGTTCAGTGTGCACACCTCCATGTGGACACACTCATTCTAACAGTTCAGTGTGCACACCTCCACAGGGACAAACTCATTCTAACAGTTAAGTGTGCACACCTCCATGTGGACACACTCATTCTAACAGTTCAGTGTGCACACCTCCATGTGGACAAATTCTAACACTTCGGTGTGCACACCTCCATGTGGACACACTCATTCTAACATTTCAGTGTGCACATCTCCACAGGGACACAATCATTCTAACAGTTCAGTGTGCACACCTCCACAAGGACACACTCATTCTATCAGTTCAGTGTGCACACCTGCATGTGGACACAATCATTCTAACAGTTCAGTGTGCAGACCTCCATGTGGACACACTCATTCTAACAGTTCAGTTTGGACACCTCCATGTGGTCAGAGTCATTTTAACAGTTCAGTGTGCACACCTCCATGTGGACACAATCATTCTAACAGTTCAGTGTGCACACCTCCATGTGGACACATTCTAACAGTTCAGTGTGCACACCTCCATGTGGACACACTCATTCTAACAGTTCAGTGTGCACACCTCCACAGAGTCACACTCATTCCAGCAGTTCAGTGTTCATACCTCCGTATAGACACACTCATTCTAACAGTTCAGTGTGCACACCTCCATGTGGACACACTCATTCTAACAGTTCAGTGTGCACACCTCCATGTGGGCACACTCATTCTAACAGTTGAGTGCACACATCCATGTGGGCACACTCATTCTAACAGTTCAGTGTTCACACCTCTATGTGGGCCCACTCATTCTAAAAGTTCAGTATGCACACCTTCATGTGGACACACTCATTCTAACAGTTCAGTGTGCACACCTCCATGTGGACACACTCATTCTAACAGATCAGTGTGCACACCTCCATGTGGGCACACACATTCTAACAGTTCAGTGTGCACACCTCCATGTGGGCCCACTCATTCTAACAGTTCAGTGTGCACACTTCCATGTGGGCACACTCATTCTAACAGTTCAGTGTGCACACCTCCATGTGGGCACACTTATTCTAACAGTTCAGTGTGGACACCTCCATGTGGACACACACATTCTAACAGTTCAGTGTGCACACCTCCATGTGGACACACTCATTCTAACAGTTCAGTGTACACAGCTCCCTGTGGACACACTCATTCTAACAGTTCAGTGTGCACACCTCCATGTGGACACACTCATTCTTACATTTCAGTGTGCACACCTCCATGTGACACACTCATTCTAACAGTTTAGTGTGCAAACCTCCATGTGGACAAATTCTAACACTTTGGTGTGCACACCTCCATGTGGACACACTCATTCTAACATTTCAGTGTGCACACCTCCACAGGGACACACTCATTCTAACAGTTAAGTGTGCACACCTCCATGTGGACATAATCATTCTAACAGTTCAGTGTGCACACCTCCATGTGGACACACTCATTCTATCAGTTCAGTGTGCACACATGCATGTGGACACAATCATTCTAACAGTTCAGTGTGCACACCTCCATGAGGACACTCTCATTTTAACAGTTCAGTGTGCAAACCTCCATGTGGACACACTCATTCTAACAGTTCAGTGTGGACACCTCCATGTGGGCACAGTCATTTTAACAGTTCAGTGTGCACACCTCCATGTGGACACATTCGAACAGTTCAGTGTGCACACCTCCATGTGGACACACTCATTCTAACAGTTCAGTGTGCACACCTCCACAGGGTCACACTCATTCTAACAGTTCAGTGTTCACACCTCCATGTGGACACACTCATTCTAACAGTTCAGTGTGCACACCTCCATGTGGGCACACTCATTCTAACAGTTCAGTGTGCACACCTCCATGTGGACACACTCATTCTAACAGTTCAGTGTGCACACCTCCACAGGGATACACTCATTCTAACAGTTCTGTGGGCCCACCTCCATGTGGACACACTCATTCTAACAGTTGAGTGCACACATCCATGTGGGCACACTCATTCTAACAGTTCAGAATGCACACATCCATGTGGACACACTTATTCTAACAGTTCCATGTGCACACCTCCATGTGGGCACACTCATTCTAACCGTTCAGTGTGCACACCTCCATGTGGACACACTCATTCTAACAGTTCAGTGTGCACACTTCCATGTGGGCACACTCATTCTAACAGTTCCATGTGCACACCTCCATGTGGGCACACTCATTCTAACAGTTGAGTGCACATCTCCATGTGGGCACACTCATTCTAACAGTTCAGTGTGCACACCTCCATGTGGACACACTTATTCTAACAGTTCAGTGTGGACACCTCCAAGTGGACACACACATTCTAACATTTCAGTGTGCACACCTCCATGTGGACACACTCATTCTAACAGTTCAGTGTGTACAGCTCCATGTGGACACACTCATTCTAACAGTTCAGTGTGCACACCTCCATGTGGACACACTCATTCTTACATTTCAGTGTGCACACCTGCACAGGGACACACTCATTCTAACTGTTCAGTGTGCACACCTCCATGTGGACACACTCAATCTAACAGTTCAGTGTGCACACCTCCACAGGGACACACTCATTCTAACATTTCATTGTGCACACTTCCACAGGGACACACTCATTCTAACAGTTCAGAGTGCACACCTCCATGTGGACACACTCATTCTAACAGTTCAGTGTGCACACCTCCATGTGGACACACTCATTCTAACAGTTCAGTGTGCACACCTCCACAGGGACACACTCATTCTAACATTTCATTGTGCATACCTCCACAGGGACACACTCATTCTAACAGTTCAGTGTGCACACCTCCATGTGGACACACTCATTCTAACAGTTCAGTGTGCACAATTCCATGTGGACACACTCATTCTAACAGTTCAGTGTGCACACCTCCACAGGGACACACTCATTCTTACATTTCAGTGTGTACACCTGCACAGGGACACACTCATTCTAACTGTTCAGTGTGCTCACCTACATGTAGACACACTCATTCTAACATTTCACTGTGCACACCTCCACAGGGACACAATCATTCTAACAATTCAGTGTGCACACCTCCATGCAGACACAGTCATTCTAACAGTTTTGTGTGCACACCTCCACAGGGACACACTCATTCTAACAGTTCAGTGTGCACACCTCCATGTGGACACACTCATTCTAACCGTTCAGTGTGCACACCTCCATGTAAACACACTCATTCTAACACTTCAGTGTGCACACCTCCATGTGGACACATTCTAACAGTTCAGTGTGCACACCTCCATGTGGACACACTCATTCTAACAGTTTAGTGTGCACACCTCCACAGGGACACAATCATTCTAACAATTCAGTGTGCACACCTCCATGCAGACACAGTCATTCTAACAGTTCTGTGTGCAAACCTACATGTAGACACACTCATTCTAACAGTTCAGTGTGCAGACCTCCATGTGGACACACTCATTCTAACAGTTCAGTGTGGACACCTCCATGTGGGCACAGTCATTTTATCAGTTCAGTGTGCACACCTCCATGTGGACACAATCTTTCTAACAGTTCAATGTGCACACCTCCATGTGGACACATTCTAACATTTCAGTGTGCACACCTCCATGTGGACACACTCATTCTAACAGTTCAGTGTGCACACCTCCACAGAGTCACACTCATTCTAACAGTTCAGAGTTCACACCTCCATATAGACACACTCATTCTAACAGTTCAGTGTGCACACCTCCATGTGGGCACACTCATTCTAACAGTTCAGTGTGCACACCTCCATGTGGACACACTCATTCTAACAGTTCAGTGTGCACACCTCCATGTGGGCACACTCATTCTAACAGTTGAGTGCACACATTCATGTGGACACACTCATTCTAACCGTTCAGTGTGCACACCTCCTTGTGGACACACTCATTCTAACCGTTCAGTGTGCACACCTCCATGTGGGCACACTCAATGTAACAGTTCAGTGTGCACACCTCCATGTGGACACACACATTCTAACAGTTCAGTGTGCACACCTCCATGTGGACACACTCATTCTAACAGTTCAGTGTGCACACCTCCATGTGGACACACACATTCTATCAGTTCAGTGTGCACACCTCCATGTGGACACACACATTCTAACAGTTCAGTGTGCACACCTCCATGTGGACACACTCATTCTAACAGTTCAGTGTGCACACCTCCATGTGGGCACACACATTCTAACAGTTCAGTGTGCACACCTCCATGTGGACACACTCATTCTAACCGTTCAGTGTGCACACCTCCACAGGGACAAACTCATTCTAACAGTTCAGTGTGCACACCTCCATGTGGACACACTCATTCTAACAGTTCAGTGTGCGCACTTCCATGTGGGCACACTCATTCTAACAGTTCAGTGTGCACACCTCCATGTGGGCACACTCATTCTAACAGTTGAGTGCACACCTCCATGTGTGCACACTCATTCTAACAGTTCAGTGTGCACACCTCCATGTGGACACACTTATTCTAACAGTTCAGTGTGGACACCTCCATGTGGACACACACATTCTAACAGTTCAGTGTGCACACCTCCAAGTGGACACACCCATTCTTACATTTCAGTGTGCACACCTCCAAAGGGACACACTCATTCTAACAGTTCAGTCTGCACAACTGCATGTGGACACACTCATTCTAACAGTTCAGTGTTCACACCTCCATGTGGACACACTCATTCTAACAGTTCAGTGTGCAAACATCCATGTGGGCACACACATTCTAACAGTTCAGTGTGCACACCTCCATGTGGAAACACTCATTCTAACAGTTCAGTGTGCACACCTCTATGTGGACACACTCATTCTAACCGTTCAGTGTGCACATCTCCATGTGGACACACTCATTCTAACAGTTCAGTGTGCACACCTCCACAGGGACACACTCATTCTAACAGTTCAGTGTTCACACCTCCATGTGGACACACTCATTCTAACAGTTCAGTGTGCACACCTCCATGTGGGCCCACTCATTCTAACAATTCAGTGTGCACACCTCCATGTGGACACACTCATTCTAACAGTTTAGTGTGCAAACCTACATGTGGGCACACTCATTCTAACAGTTCAGTGTGCACACCACCATGTGGACACACACATTCTAACAGTTCAGTGTGCACACCTCCATGTGGACACACTCATTCTAACAGTTCAGTGTGCACACCTCCACAGGGACAAACTCATTCTAACAGTTAAGTGTGCACACCTCCATGTGGACACACTCATTCTAACAGTTCAGTGTGCACACCTCCATGTGGACAAATTCTAACACTTCGGTGTGCACACCTCCATGTGGACACACTCATTCTAACATTTCAGTGTGCACATCTCCACAGGGACACAATCATTCTAACAGTTCAGTGTTCACACCTCCACAAGGACACACTCATTCTATCAGTTCAGTGTGCACACCTGCATGTGGACACAATCATTCTAACAGTTCAGTGTGCAGACCTCCATGTGGACACACTCATTCTAACAGTTCAGTTTGGACACCTCCATGTGGGCAGAGTCATTTTAACAGTTCAGTGTGCACACCTCCATGTGGACACAATCTTTCTAACAGTTCAGTGTGCACACCTCCATGTGGACACATTCTAACAGTTCAGTGTGCACACCTCCATGTGGACACACTCATTCTAACAGTTCAGTGTGCACACCTCCACAGAGTCACACTCATTCCAGCAGTTCAGTGTTCATACCTCCGTATAGACACACTCATTCTAACAGTTCAGTGTGCACACCTCCATGTGGACACACTCATTCTAACAGTTCAGTGTGCACACCTCCATGTGGGCACACTCATTCTAACAGTTGAGTGCACACATCCATGTGGGCACACTCATTCTAACAGTTCAGTGTTCACACCTCCGTGTGGGCCCACTCATTCTAAAAGTTCAGTATGCACACCTTCATGTGGACACACTCATTCTAACAGTTCAGTGTGCACACCTCCATGTGGACACACTCATTCTAACAGTTCAGTGTGTACACTTCCATGTGGGCACACACATTCTAACAGTTCAGTGTGCACACCTCCATGTGGGCCCACTCATTCTAACAGTTCAGTGTGCACACTTCCATGTGGGCACACTCATTCTAACAGTTCAGTGTGCACACCTCCATGTGGGCACACTTATTCTAACAGTTCAGTGTGGACACCTCCATGTGGACACACACATTCTAACAGTTCAGTGTGCACACCTCCATGTGGACACACTCATTCTAACAGTTCAGTGTACACAGCTCCCTGTGGACACACTCATTCTAACAGTTCAGTGTGCACACCTCCATGTGGACACACTCATTCTTACATTTCAGTGTGCACACCTCCATGTGACACACTCATTCTAACAGTTTAGTGTGCATACCTCCATGTGGACAAATTCTAACACTTTGGTGTGCACACCTCCATGTGGACACACTCATTCTAACATTTCAGTGTGCACACCTCCACAGGGACACACTCATTCTAACAGTTAAGTGTGCACACCTCCATGTGGACATAATCATTCTAACAGTTCAGTGTGCACACCTCCATGTGGACACACTCATTCTATCAGTTCAGTGTGCACACATGCATGTGGACACAATCATTCTAACAGTTCAGTGTGCACACCTCCATGAGGACACACTCATTTTAACAGTTCAGTGTGCAAACCTCCATGTGGACACACTCATTCTAACAGTTCAGTGTGGACACCTCCATGTGGGCACAGTCATTTTAACAGTTCAGTGTGCACACCTCCATGTGGACACATTCGAACAGTTCAGTGTGCACACCTCCATGTGGACACACTCATTCTAACAGTTCAGTGTGCACACCTCCACAGGGTCACACTCATTCTAACAGTTCAGTGTTCACACCTCCATGTGGACACACTCATTCTAACAGTTCAGTGTGCACACCTCCATGTGGGCACACTCATTCTAACAGTTCAGTGTGCACACCTCCATGTGGACACACTCATTCTAACAGTTCAGTGTGCACACCTCCACAGGGATACACTCATTCTAACAGTTCTGTGGGCCCACCTCCATGTGGACACACTCATTCTAACAGTTGAGTGCACACATCCATGTGGGCACACTCATTCTAACAGTTCAGAATGCACACATCCATGTGGACACACTTATTCTAACAGTTCCATGTGCACACCTCCATGTGGGCACACTCATTCTAACCGTTCAGTGTGCACACCTCCATGTGGACACACTCATTCTAACAGTTCAGTGTGCACACTTCCATGTGGGCACACTCATTCTAACAGTTCCATGTGCACACCTCCATGTGGGCACACTCATTCTAACAGTTGAGTGCACATCTCCATGTGGGCACACTCATTCTAACAGTTCAGTGTGCACACCTCCATGTGGACACACTTATTCTAACAGTTCAGTGTGGACAATTCCAAGTGGACACACACATTCTAACATTTCAGTGTGCACACCTCCATGTGGACACACTCATTCTAACAGTTCAGTGTGTACAGCTCCATGTGGACACACTCATTCTAACAGTTCAGTGTGCACACCTCCATGTGGACACACTCATTCTTACATTTCAGTGTGCACACCTGCACAGGGACACACTCATTCTAACTGTTCAGTGTGCACACCTCCATGTGGACACACTCAATCTAACAGTTCAGTGTGCACACCTCCACAGGGACACACTCATTCTAACATTTCATTGTGCACACTTCCACAGGGACACACTCATTCTAACAGTTCAGAGTGCACACCTCCATGTGGACACACTCATTCTAACAGTTCAGTGTGCACACCTCCATGTGGACACACTCATTCTAACAGTTCAGTGTGCACACCTCCACAGGGACACACTCATTCTAACATTTCATTGTGCATACCTCCACAGGGACACACTCATTCTAACAGTTCAGTGTGCACACCTCCATGTGGACACACTCATTCTAACAGTTCAGTGTGCACAATTCCATGTGGACACACTCATTCTAACAGTTCAGTGTGCACACCTCCACAGGGACACACTCATTCTTACATTTCAGTGTGCACACCTGCACAGGGACACACTCATTCTAACTGTTCAGTGTGCTCACCTACATGTAGACACACTCATTCTAACATTTCACTGTGCACACCTCCACAGGGACACAATCATTCTAACAATTCAGTGTGCACACCTCCATGCAGACACAGTCATTCTAACAGTTTTGTGTGCACACCTCCACAGGGACACACTCATTCTAACAGTTCAGTGTGCACACCTCCATGTGGACACACTCATTCTAACCGTTCAGTGTGCACAACTCCATGTAAACACACTCATTCTAACACTTCAGTGTGCACACCTCCATGTGGACACATTCTAACAGTTCAGTGTGCACACCTCCATGTGGACACACTCATTCTAACAGTTTAGTGTGCACACCTCCACAGGGACACAATCATTCTAACAATTCAGTGTGCACACCTCCATGCAGACACAGTCATTCTAACAGTTCTGTGTGCAAACCTACATGTAGACACACTCATTCTAACAGTTCAGTGTGCAGACCTCCAAGTGGACACACTCATTCTAACAGTTCAGTGTGGACACCTCCATGTGGGCACAGTCATTTTATCAGTTCAGTGTGCACACCTCCATGTGGACACAATCTTTCTAACAGTTCAATGTGCACACCTCCATGTGGACACATTCTAACATTTCAGTGTGCACACCTCCATGTGGACACACTCATTTTAACAGTTCAGTGTGCACACCTCCACAGAGTCACACTCATTCTAACAGTTCAGTGTTCACACCTCCATATAGACACACTCATTCTAACAGTTCAGTGTGCACACCTCCATGTGGGCACACTCATTCTAACAGTTCAGTGTGCACACCTCCATGTGGACACACTCATTCTAACAGTTCAGTGTGCACACCTCCATGTGGGCACACTCATTCTAACAGTTGAGTGCACACATTCATGTGGACACACTCATTCTAACCGTTCAGTGTGCACACCTCCTTGTGGACACACTCATTCTAACCGTTCAGTGTGCACACCTCCATGTGGACACACTCATTCTAACAGTTCAGTGTGCACACTTCCATGTGGGCACACTCATTCTAACAGTTCAGTGTTCACACCTCCATGTGGGCCCACTCATTCTAAAAGTTCAGTATGCACACCTTCATGTGGACACACTCATTCTAACAGTTCAGTGTGCACACCTCCATGTGGACACACTCATTCTAACAGTTCAGTGTGCACACCTCCATGTGGGCACACACATTCTAACAGTTCAGTGTGCACACCTCCATGTGGGCGAACTCATTCAAACAGTTCAGTGTGCACACTTCCATGTGGGCACACTCATTCTAACAGTTCAGTGTGCACACCTCCATGTGGGCACACTTATTCTAACAGTTCAGTGTGGACACCTCCATGTGGACACACACATTCTAACAGTTCAGTGTGCACACCGCCATGTGGACACACTCATTCTAACAGTTCAGTGTACACAGCTCCCTGTGGACACACTCATTCTAACAGTTCAGTGTGCACACCTCCATGTGGACACACTCATTCTTACATTTCAGTGTGCACACCTCCATGTGACACACTCATTCTAACAGTTTAGTGTGCAAACCTCCATGTGGACAAATTCTAACACTTTGGTGTGCACACCTCCATGTGGACACACTCATTCTAACATTTCAGTGTGCACACCTCCACAGGGACACACTCATTCTAACAGTCAAGTGTGCACACCTCCATGTGGACATAATCATTCTAACAGTTCAGTGTGCACACCTCCATGTGGACACACTCATTCTATCAGTTCAGTGTGCACACATGCATGTGGACACAATCATTCTAACAGTTCAGTGTGCACACCTCCATGAGGACACACTCATTTTAACAGTTCAGTGTGCAAACCTCCATGTGGACACACTCATTCTAACAGTTCAGTGTGGACACCTCCATGTGGGCACATTCATTTTAACAGTTCAGTGTGCACACCTCCATGTGGACACATTCTAACAGTTCAGTGTGCACACCTCCATGTGGACACACTCATTCTAACAGTTCATTGTGCACACCTCCATGTGGGCACACTCATTCTAACAGTTCAGTGTGCACACCTCCATGTGGACACACTCATTCTAACAGTTCAGTGTGCACACCTCCACAGGGATACACTCATTCTAACAGTTCAGTGTGCACACTTCCATGTCGGCACACTCATTCTAACAGTTCCATGTGCACACCTCCATGTGGGCACACTCATTCTAACAGTTGAGTGCACATCTCCATGTGGGCACACTCTTTCTAACAGTTCAGTGTGCACACCTCCATGTGGACACACTTATTCTAACAGTTCAGTGTGGACACCTCCATGTGGACACACACATTCTAACATTTCAGTGTGCACACCTCCATGCAGACACAGTCATTCTAACAGTTCTGTGTGCAAACCTACATGTAGACACACTCATTCTAACAGTTCAGTGTGCACACCTCCATGCATACACAGTCATTCCAACAGTTCAGTGTGCACACCTCCAGAGGGACACACTCATTCTAACAGTTCAGTGTGCACACCTCTACGTGGACACACTCATTCTAACAGTACTGTGTGCACACCTCCATGTGGACATATACTAACAGTTCAGTGTGCATACCTCCATGTGGGCCCACTCATTCTAACAGTTCAGTGTGCACACCTCCATGTGGACACACTCATTCTAAAAGTTCAGTGTGCACACCTCCATGTGGACACACTCATTCTAACAGTTCAGTGTGCACACCTCCATGTGGGCACACACATTCTAACAGTTCAGTGTGCAAACGTCCATGTGGACACACTCATTCTAACAGTTCAGTGTGCACACCTCCTTGTGGACACACTCATTCTAACCGTTCAGTGTGCACACCTCCATGTGGACACACTCATTCTAACAGTTCAGTGTGCACACCTCCACAGGGACCCACTCATTCTAACAGTTCAGTGTTCCCACCTCCATGTGGACACCCTCATTCTATCAGTACAGTGTGCACACCTCCATGTGGGCCCACTCATTCTAACAGTTCAGTGTTCACACCTCCATGTGGACACACTCATTCTAACAGTTTAGTGTGCAAACCTCCATGTGGGCACACTCATTCTAACAGTTCAGTGTGCACACCTCCATGTGGACTCACACATTCTAACAGTTCAGTGTGCACAACTCCATGTGGACACACTCATTCTAACAGTTCAGTGTGCACACCTCCACAGGGACAAACTCATTCTAACAGTTAAGTGTGCACACCTCCATGTGGACACACTCATTCTAACAGTTCAGTGTGCACACCTCCATGTGGACACACTCATTCTAACAGTTCAGTGTGCACACCTCCATGTGGACACACTCATTCTAACAGTTCAGTGTGCACACCTCCATGTGGGCACACACATTCTATCAGTTCAGTGTGCACACCTCCATGTGGACACACTCATTCTAACAGTTCAGTGTGCACACCTCCATGTGGACACACTCATTCTAACAGTTCAGTGTGCACACCTCCATGTGGACACACTCATTCTAACAGTTCAGTGTGCACACCTCCACAGGGACACACTCATTCTAACAGTTCAGTGTGCACACCTCCATGTGGACACACTCATTCTAACAGTTCAGTGTGCACACCTCCATGTGGGCCCACTCATTCTAACAGTTCAGTGTGCACACCTCCATGTGGACACACTCATTCTAACAGTTCAGTGTGCACACCTCCACAGGGACACACTCATTCTAACAGTTCTGTGTTCACACCTCCATGTGGACACACTCATTCTAACAGTTCAGTGTGCACACCTCCATGTGGGCTTACTCATTCTAACAGTTCAATGTGCACACCTCCATGTGGACACACTCATTCTAACAGTTCAGTGTGCAAACCTCCATGTGGGCACACTCATTCTAACAGTTCAGTGTGCACACCTCCATGTGGACACACACATTCTAACAGTTCAGTGTGCACACCTCCATGTGGACACACTCATTCTAACAGTTCAGTGTGCACACCTCCACAGGGACAAACTCATTCTAACAGTTACTTGTGCACACCTCCATGTGGACACACTCATTCTAACAGTTCAGTGTGCACACCTCCATGTGGACACACTCATTCTAACAGTTCAGTGTGCACACCTCCATGTGGACACACTCATTCTAACAGTTCAGTGTGCACACCTCCACAGGGACACACTCATTCTAACATTTCATTATGCATACCTCCACAGGGACACACTCATTCTAACAGTTCAGTGTGCACACCTCCATGTGGACACACTCATTCTAACAGTTCAGTGTGCACACCTCCATGTGGACACACTCATTCTAACAGTTCAGTGTGCACACCTCCACAGGGACACACTCATTCTTACATTTCAGTGTGCACACCTGCACAGGGACACACTCATTCTAACTGTTCAGTGTGCTCACCTACATGTAGACACACTCATTCTAACATTTCACTGTGCACACCTCCACAGGGACACAATCATTCTAACAAATCCGTGTGCACACCTCCATGCAGACACAGTCATTCTAACAGTTCTGTGTGCACACCTACATGTAGACACACTCATTCTAACAGTTCAGTGTGCACACCTCCATGTGGACACACTCATTCTAACCATTCAGTGTGCACACCTCCATGTAAACACACTCATTCTAACACTTCAGTGTGCACAACTCCATGTGGACATATTCTAACAGTTCAGTGTGCACACCTCCATGTGGACACACTCACTCTAACAGTTTAGTTTGCACACCTCCACAGGGACACAATCATTCTAACAATTCAGTGTGCACACCTCCATGCAGACACAGTCATTCTAACAGTTCTGTGTGCACACCTCCACATGGACACACTCATTCTAACAGTTCAGTGTGCACACCTACATGTAGACACACTCATTCTAACAGTTCAGTGTGCACAACTCCATGCATACACAGTCATTCTAACAGTTCAGTGTGCACACCTCACATGGACATAGTCATTCTAACAGTTCAGTGTGCACACCTCCACGTGGACACACTCATTCTAACAGTACAGTGTGCACACCTCCATGTGGACATATTCTAACAGTTCAGTGTGCACACTTCCATGTGGGCCCACTCATTCTAACAGTTCAGTGTGCACACCTCCATGTGGACACACTCATTCTAACAGTTCAGTGTGCACACCTCCATGTGGACACACTCATTCTAACAGTTCAGTGTGCATACCTCCATGTGGGCACACACATTCTAACAGTTCAGTGTGCACACCTCCATGTGGACACACTCATTCTAACAGTTCAGTGTGCACACCTCCATGTGGACACACTCATTCTAACTGTTCAGTGTGCACACCTCCATGTGGACACACTCATTCTAACAGTTCAGTGTTCACACCTCCATGTGGACACACTCATTCTAACAGTTCAGTGTGCACACCTCCATGTGGGCTTACTCATTCTAACAGTTCAATGTGCACACCTCGATGTGGACACACTCATTCTAACAGTTTAGTGTGCAAACCTCCATGTGGGCACACTCATTCTAACAGTTCAGTGTGCACACCTCCATGTGGACACACACATTCTAACAGTTCAGTGTGCACACCTCCATGTGGACACACTCATTCTAACAGTTCAGTGTGCACACCTCCACAGGGACAAACTCATTCTAACAGTTACTTGTGCACACCTCCATGTGGACACACTCATTCTAACAGTTCAGTGTGCACACCTCCATGTGGACACACTCATTCTAACAGTTCAGTGTGCACACCTCCATGTGGACACACTCATTCTAACAGGTTAGTTCACACCTCCATTTGTGCACACTCATTCTAACAGTTCAGTGTGCACACCTCCATGTGGACACACTTATTCTAACAGTTCAGTGTGGACACCTCCATGTGGACACATTCTAACAGTTCAGTGTGCACACCTCCATGTGGACACACTCATTCTAACAGTTCAGTGTGCACACCTCCACAGGGTCACACTCATTCTAACAGTTCAGTGTTCACACCTCCATATGGACACACTCATTCTAACAGTTCAGTGTGCACACCTCCATGTGGGCACACTCATTCTAACAGTTCAGTGTGCACACCTCCATGTGGACACACTCATTCTAAGAGTTCAGTGTGCACACCTCCACAGGGATACACTCATTCTAACAGTTCTGTGTGCACACCTCCATGTGGACATACTCATTCTAACAGTTGAGTGCACACATTCATGTGGGCACACTCATTCTAACAGTTCAGTGTGCACACATCCATGTGGACACACTCATTCTAACAGTTCAGTGTGCACACCTCCATGTGGACACACTCATTCTAACCGTTCAGTGTGCACACCTCCATGTGGACACACTCATTCTAACAGTTCAGTGTGCACACTTCCATGTGGGCACACTCATTCTAACAGTTCCATGTGCACACCTCCATGTGGGCACACTCATTCTAACAGTTGAGTGCACATCTCCATGTGGGCACACTCATTCTAACAGTTCAGTGTGCACACCTCCATGTGGACACACTTATTCTAACAGTTCAGTGTGGACACCTCCATGTGGACACACACATTCTAACATTTCAGTGTGCACACCTCCATGTGGACACACTCATTCTAACAGTTCAGTGTGTACAGCTCCATGTGGACACACTGATTCTAACAGTTCAGTGTGCACACCTCCATGTGGACACACTCATTCTTACATTTCAGTGTGCACACCTGCACAGGGACACACTCATTCTAACAGTTCAGTGTGCACACCACCATGTGGACACACTCAATCTAACAGTTCAGTGTGCACACCTCCACAGGGACACACTCATTCTAACATTTCATTGTGCACACTTCCACAGGGACACACTCATTCTAACAGTTCAGTGTGCACACCTCCATGTGGACACACTCATTCTAACAGTTCAGTGTGCAAACCTCCATGTGGACACACTCATTCTAACAGTTCAGTGTGCACACCTCCACAGGGACACACTCATTCTAACATTTCATTGTGCATACCTCCACAGGGACACACTCATTCTAACAGTTCAGTGTGCACACCTCCATGTGGACACACTCATTGTAACAGTTCAGTGTGCACACCTCCATGTGGACACACTCATTCTAACAGTTCAGTGTGCACACCTCCACAGGGACACACTCATTCTTACATTTCAGTGTGCACACCTGCACAGGGACACACTCATTCTAACTGTTCAGTGTGCTCACCTACATGTAGACACACTCATTCTAACATTTCACTGTGCACACCTCCATGTGGACACACTCATTCTAACCGTTCAGTGTGCACACCTCCATGTAAACACACTCATTCTTACACTTCAGTGTGCACACCTCCATGTGGACACATTCTAACAGTTCAGTGTGCACACCTCCATGTGGACACACTCATTCTAACAGTTTAGTGTTCACACCTCCACAGGGACACAATCATTCTAACAATTCAGTGTGCACAACTCCATGCAGACACAGTCATTCTAACAGTTCTGTGTGCAAACCTACATGTAGACACACTCATTCTAACAGTTCAGTGTGCACACCTCCATGCATACACAGTCATTCCAACAGTTCAGTGTGCACACCTCCAGAGGGACACACTCATTCTAACAGTTCAGTGTGCACACCTCTACGTGGACACACTCATTCTAACAGTACTGTGTGCACACCTCCATGTGGACATATACTAACAGTTCAGTGTGCATACCTCCATGTGGGCCCACTCATTCTAACAGTTCAGTGTGTACACCTCCATGTGGGCACACACATTCTAACAGTTCAGTGTGCAAACGTCCATGTGGACACACTCATTCTAACAGTTCAGTGTGCACACCTCCTTGTGGACACACTCATTCAAACCGTTCAGTGTGCACACCTCCATGTGGACACACTCATTCTAACAGTTCAGTGTGCACACCTCCACAGGGACCCACTCATTCTAACAGTTCAGTGTTCACACCTCCATGTGGACACACTCATTCTATCAGTACAGTGTGCACACCTCCATGTGGGCCCACTCAGTCTAACAGTTCAGTGTTCACACCTCCATGTGGACACACTCATTCTAACAGTTTAGTGTGCAAACCTCCATGTGGGCACACTCATTCTAACAGTTCAGTGTGCACACCTCCATGTGGACACACACATTCCAACAGTTCAGTGTGCACAACTCCATGTGGACACACTCATTCTAACAGTTCAGTGTGCACACCTCCACAGGGACAAAATCATTCTAACAGTTAAGTGTGCACACCTCCATGTGGACACACTCATTCTAACAGTTCAGTGTGCACACCTCCATGTGGACACACTCATTCTAACAGTTCAGTGTGCACACCTCCATGTGGACACACTCATTCTAACAGTTCAGTGTGCACACCTCCATGTGGACACACTCATTCTAACAGTTCAGTGTGCACAGCTCCATGTGGACACACTCATTCTAACAGTTCAGTGTGCACATCTCCATGTGGCCACACTCATTCTAACAGTTCACTGTGCACACCTCCATGTGGGCACACTCATTCTAACAGTTCAGTGTGCACACCTCCATGTGGGCACACTCATTCTAACAGTTCAGTGTGCACACCTCCATGTGGACACATTCATTCTAACAGTTCAGTGTGCACACCTCCACAGGGACACACTCATTCTAACAATTCAATGTGCACAACTCCATGTGGACACATTCTAACAGTTCAGTGTGCTCACCTCCTTGTAGACACACTCATTCTAACATTTCGGTGTGCACACCTCCACAGGGACACAATCATTCTAACAATTCAGTGTGCACACCTCCATGCAGACACAGTCATTCTAACAGTTCTGTGTGCACACCTCCACATGGACACACTCATTCTAACAGTTCAGTGTGCACACCTACATGTAGACACACTCATTCTAACAGTTCAGTGTGCACACCTCCATGCAGACACAGTCATTCTAACAGTTCAGTGTGCACACCTCACATGGACATACTCATTCTTACAGTTCAGTGTGCACACCTCCACGTGGACACACTCATTCTAACAGTACAGTGTGCACACCTCCATGTGGACATATTCTAACAGTTCAGTGTGCACACTTCCATGTGGGCCCACTCATTCTAACAGTTCAGTGTGCACACCTCCATGTGGACACACTCATTCTAACAGTTCAGTGTGCACACCTCCATGTGGACACACTCATTCTAACAGTTCAGTGTGCACACCTCCATGTGGGCACACACATTCTAACAGTTCAGTGTGCACACCTCCATGTGGACACACTCATTCTAACAGTTCATTGTGCACACCTCCATGTGGACACACTCATTCTAACCGTTCAGTGTGCACACCTCCATGTGGACACACTCATTCTAACAGTTCAGTGTGCACACCTCCACAGGGACACACTCATTCTAACATTCAGTGTGCACACCTCCATGTGGACACACTCATTCTAACAGTTCAGTGTGCACACCTCCATGTGGGCCCACTCATTAAACAGTTCAGTGTGCACACCTCCATGTGGACACACTCATTCTAACAGTTCAGTGTGCACACCTCCACAGGGACACACTCATTCTAACAGTTCAATGTTCACACCTCCATGTGGACACACTCATTCTAACAGTTCAGTGTGCACACCTCCATGTGGGCTTACTCATTCTAACAGTTCAATGTGCACACCTCCATGTGGACACACTCATTCTAACAGTTTAGTGTGCAAACCTCCATGTGGGCACACTCATTCTAACAGTTCAGTGTGCACACCTCCATGTGGACACACTCATTCTAACAGATCAGTGTGCACACCTCCATGTGGGCACACACATTCTAACAGTTCAGTGTGCAAACGTCCATGTGGACACACTCATTCTAACAGTTCAGTGTGCACACCTCCTTGTGGACACACTCATTCTAACCGTTCAGTGTGCACACCTCCATGTGGACACACTCATTCTAACAGTTCAGTGTGCACACCTCCACAGGGACCCACTCATTCTAACAGTTCAGTGTTCACACCTCCATGTGGACACACTCATTCTATCAGTACAGTGTGCACACCTCCATGTGGGCCCACTCATTCTAACAGTTCAGTGTGCACACCTCCATGTGGACACACTCATTCTAACAGTTTAGTGTGCAAACCTCCATGTGGGCACACTCATTCTAACAGTTCAGTGTGCACACCTCCATGTGGACACACACATTCTAACAGTTCAGTGTGCACAACTCCATGTGGACACACTCATTCTAACAGTTCAGAGTGCACACCTCCACAGGGACAAACTCATTCTAACAGTTAAGTGTGCACACCTCCATGTGGACACACTCATTCTAACAGTTCAGTGTGCACACATCCATGTGGACACACTCATTCTAACAGTTCAGTGTGCACACCTCCATGTGGACACACTCATTCTAACAGTTCAGTGTGCACACCTCCATGTGGACACACTCATTCTAACAGTTCAGTGTGCACAGCTCCATGTGGACACACTCATTCTAACAGTTCAGTGTGCACATCTCCATGTGGACACACTCATTCTAACAGTTCACTGTGCACACTTCCATGTGGGCACACTCATTCTAACAGTTCAGTATGCACACCTCCATGTGGGCACACTCATTCTAACAGTTCAGTGTGCACACCTCCATGTGGACACACTCATTCTAACAGTTCAGTGTGCACACCTCCACAGGGACACACTCATTCTAACATTTCATTGTGCACAAATCCACAGGGACACACTCATTCTAACAGTTCAGTGTGCACACCTCCATGTGGACACACTCATTCTAACAGTTCAGTGTGCACACCTCCATGTGGACACACTCATTCTAACAGTTCAGTGTGCACACCTCCACAGGGACACACTCATTCTAACATTCAGTGTGCACACCTCCATGTGGACACACTCATTCTAACAGTTCAGTGTGCACACCTCCATGTGGGCCCACTCATTCTAACAGTTCAGTGTGCACACCTCCATGTGGACACACTCATTCTAACAGTTCAGTGTGCACACCTCCACAGGGACACACTCATTCTAACAGTTCAATGTTCACACCTCCATGTGGACACACTCATTCTAACAGTTCAGTGTGCACACCTCCATGTGGGCTTACTCATTCTAACAGTTCAATGTGCACACCTCCATGTGGACACACTCATTCTAACAGTTTAGTGTGCAAACCTCCATGTGGGCACACTCATTCTAACAGTTCAGTGTGCACACCTCCATGTGGACACACTCATTCTAACAGATCAGTGTGCACACCTCCATGTGGGCACACACATTCTAACAGTTCAGTGTGCAAACGTCCATGTGGACACACTCATTCTAACAGTTCAGTGTGCACACCTCCTTGTGGACACACTCATTCTAACCGTTCAGTGTGCACACCTCCATGTGGACACACTCATTCTAACAGTTCAGTGTGCACACCTCCACAGGGACCCACTCATTCTAACAGTTCAGTGTTCACACCTCCATGTGGACACACTCATTCTATCAGTACAGTGTGCACACCTCCATGTGGGCCCACTCATTCTAACAGTTCAGTGTGCACACCTCCATGTGGACACACTCATTCTAACAGTTTAGTGTGCAAACCTCCATGTGGGCACACTCATTCTAACAGTTCAGTGTGCACACCTCCATGTGGACACACACATTCTAACAGTTCAGTGTGCACAACTCCATGTGGACACACTCATTCTAACAGTTCAGAGTGCACACCTCCACAGGGACAAACTCATTCTAACAGTTAAGTGTGCACACCTCCATGTGGACACACTCATTCTAACAGTTCAGTGTGCACACATCCATGTGGACACACTCATTCTAACAGTTCAGTGTGCACACCTCCATGTGGACACACTCATTCTAACAGTTCAGTGTGCACACCTCCATGTGGACACACTCATTCTAACAGTTCAGTGTGCACAGCTCCATGTGGACACACTCATTCTAACAGTTCAGTGTGCACATCTCCATGTGGACACACTCATTCTAACAGTTCACTGTGCACACTTCCATGTGGGCACACTCATTCTAACAGTTCAGTATGCACACCTCCATGTGGGCACACTCATTCTAACAGTTCAGTGTGCACAGCTCCATGTGGACACACTCATTCTAACAGTTCAGTGTGCACACCTCCACAGGGACACACTCATTCTAACATTTCATTGTGCACAAATCCACAGGGACACACTCATTCTAACAGTTCAGTGTGCACACCTCCATGTGGACACACTCATTCTAACAGTTCAGTGTGCACACCTCCATGTGGACACACTCATTCTAACAGTTCAGTGAGCACACCTCCACAGGGACACACTCATTCTAACATTTCATTGTGCACACCTCCACAGGGACATACTCATTCTAACAGTTCAGTGTGCACACCTCCATGTGGACACACTCATTCTAACAATTCAATGTGCACAACTCCATGTGGACACATTCTAACAGTTCAGTGTGCTCACCTCCTTGTAGACACACTCATTCTAACATTTCGGTGTGCACACCTCCACAGGGACACACTCATTCTAACAGTTCAGTGTTCACACCTCCATGTGGACACACTCATTCTAACAGTTCAGTGTGAACATCTCCATGTGGGCCCACTCATTCTAACAATTCAGTGTGCACACCTCCATGTGGACACACTCATTCAAACAGTTTAGTGTGCAAACCTCCATGTGGGCACACTCATTCTAACAGTTCAGTGTGCACACCTCCATGTGGACACACACATTCTAACAGTTCAGTGTGCACACCTCCATGTGGACACACTCATTCTAACAGTTCAGTGTGCACACCTCCACTGGGACAAACTCATTCTAACAGTTAAGTGTGCACACCTCCATGTGGACACACTCATTCTAACAGTTCAGTGTGCACACCACCATGTGGACACACTCATTCTAACAGTTCAGTGTGCACACCTCCATGTGGACACACTCATTCTAACAGTTCAGTGTGCACACCTCCATGTGGGCACACTCATTCTAACAGTTCAGTGTGCACACCTCCATGTGGACACACTCATTGTAACAGTTCAGTGTGCACATCTCCATGTGGACACACTCATTCTAACAGTTCACTGTGCACACTTCCATGTGGGCACACTCATTCTAACAGTTCAGTGTGCACACCTCCATGTGGGCACACTCATTCTAACAGTTCAGTGTGCACACCTCCATGTGGGCACACTCATTCTAACAGTTCAGTGTGCACACCTCCATGTGGGCACACTCATTCTAACAGTTCAGTGTGCCCACCTCCATGTGGACACACACATTCTAACAGTTCAGTGTGCACACCTCCATGTGGACACACTCATTCTAACAGTTCAGTGTGCACACCTCAACAGGGACAAACTCATTCTAACAGTTAAGTGTGCACACCTCCATGTGGACAAACTCATTCTTACAGTTCAGTGTGCACACCTCCATGTGGACACACTCATTCTAACAATTCAATGTGCACACGTCCATGTGGACACATTCTAACAGTTCAGTGTGCTCACCTCCTTGTAGACACACTCATTCTAACATTTCAGTGTGCACACCTCCACAGGGACACAATCATTCTAACAATTTAGTGTGCACACCTCCATGCGGACACAGTCATTCTAACAGTTCAGTGTGCACACCTACATGTAGACACAGTCATTCTAACAGTTCAGTGTGCACACCTCCATGCATACACAGTCATTCTAACATTTCAGTGTGCACACCTCCACAGGGACACACTCATTCTAACAGTTCAGTGTGCACACCTCCACGTGGACACACTCATTCTAACAGTACAGTGTGCACACCTCCATGTGGACATATTCTAACAGTTCAGTGTGCACACCTCCATGTGGGCCCACTCATTCTAACAGTTCAGTGTGCACACCTCCATGTGGACACACTCATTCTAACAGTTCAGTGTGCACACCTCCATGTGGACACACTCATTCTAACAGTTCAGTGTGCACACCTCCATGTGGGCACACACATTCTAACAGTTGAGTGTGCACACCTCCATGTGGACACACTCATTCTAACAGTTGAGTGTGCACACCTCCATGTGGACACACTCATTCTAACCGTTCAGTGTGCACACCTCCATGTGGACACACTCATTCTAACAGTTCAGTGTGGACACCTCCACAAGGACACACTCATACTAACAGTTCAATGTTCACACCTCCATGTTGGCCCACTCATTCTAACAGTTCAGTGTGCACACCTCCATGTGGACACACTCATTCTAACAGTTCAGTGTGCACACCTCAACAGGGACAAACTCATTCTAACAGTTAAGTGTGCACACCTCCATGTGGACAAACTCATTCTAACAGTTCAGTGTGCACACCTCCATGTGGACACACTCATTCTAACAATTCAATGTGCACACCTCCATGTGGACACATTCTAACAGTTCAGTGTGCTCACCTCCTTGTAGACACACCCATTCTAACATTTCAGTGTGCACACCTCCACAGGGACACAATCATTCTAACAATTCAGTGTGCACACCTCCATGCGGACACCGTCATTCTAACAGTTCTGTGTGAACACCTACATGTAGACACAGTCATTCTAACAGTTCAGTGTGCATACCTCCATGCATACACAGTCATTCCAACAGTTCAGTGTGCACACTTCCACAGGGACACACTCATTCTAACAGTTCAGTGTGCACACCTCTACGTGGACACACTCATTCTAACAGTACAGTGTGCACACCTCCATGTGGACATATACTAACAGTTCAGTGTGCATACCTCCATGTGGGCCCACACATTCTAACAGTTCAGTGTGCACACCTCCATGTGGACACACTCATTCTAACAGTTCAGTGTGCACACCTACATGTGGGCACACTCATTCTAACAGTTCAGTGTGCACACCTCCATGTGGACACACACATTCTAACAGTTCAGTGTGCACACCTCCATGTGGACACACTCATTCTAACAGTTCAGTGTGCACACCTCAACAGGGACAAACTCATTCTAACAGTTAAGTGTGCACACCTCCATGTGGACAAACTCATTCTAACAGTTCAGTGTGCACACCTCCATGTGGACACACTCATTCTAACAATTCAATGTGCACACCTCCATGTGGACACATTCTAACAGTTCAGTGTGCTCACCTCCTTGTAGACACACTCATTCTAACATTTCAGTGTGCACACCTCCACAGGGACACAATCATTCTAACAATTCAGTGTGCACACCTCCATGCAGACACAGTCATTCTAACAGTTCTGTGTGCACACGTACATGTAGACGCAGTCATTCTAACAGTTCAGTGTGCACACCTCCATGCATACACAGTCATTCTAACATTTCAGTGTGCACACCTCCACAGGGACACACTCATTCTAACAGTACAGTGTGCACACCTCCATTTGGACATATTCTAACAGTTCAGTGTGCATACATCCATGTGGGCCCACTCATTCTAACAGTTCAGTGTGCACACTTACATGTGGACACACTCATTCTAACAGTTCAGTGTGCACACCTCCATGTGGACACACTCATTCTAACAGTTCAGTGTGCACATCTCCATGTGTGCACACACATTCTAACAGTTAAGTGTACACACCTCCATGTGGACACACTCATTCTAACCGTTCAGTGTGCACACCTCCATGTGGACACACTCATTCTAACCGTTCAGTGTGCACACCTCCATGTGGACACACTCATTCTAACAGTTCAGTGTGCACACCTCCATGTTGACACACTCATTCTAACAGTTCAGTGTGCACACCTCCATGTGGACACACTCATTGTAACAGTTCAGTGTGCACATCTCCATGTGGACACACTCATTCTAACAGTTCACTGTGCACACTTCCATGTGGGCACACTCATTCTAACAGTTCAGTGTACACACCTCCATGTGGGCACACTCATTCTAACAGTTCAGTGTGCACACCTCCATGTGGGCACACTCATTCTAACAGTTCAGTGTGCACACCTCCATGTGGGCACACTCATTCTAACAGTTCAGTGTGCCCACCTCCATGTGGACACACACATTCTAACAGTTCAGTGTGCACACCTCCATGTGGACACACTCATTCTAACAGTTCAGTGTGCACACCTCAACAGGGACAAACTCATTCTAACAGTTAAGTGTGCACACCTCCATGTGGACAAACTCATTCTAACAGTTCAGTGTGCACACCTCCATGTGGACACACTCATTCTAACAATTCAATGTGCACACCTCCATGTGGACACATTCTAACAGTTCAGTGTGCTCACCTCCTTGTAGACACACTCATTCTAACATTTCAGTGTGCACACCTCCACAGGGACACAATCATTCTAACAATTCAGTGTGCACACCTCCATGCGGACACAGTCATTCTAACAGTTCTGTGTGCACACCTACATGTAGACACAGTCATTCTAACAGTTCAGTGTGCACACCTCCATGCATACACAGTCATTCCAACAGTTCAGTGTGCACACTTCCACAGGGACACACTCATTCTAACAGTTCAGTGTGCACACCTCTACGTGGACACACTCATTCTAACAGTACAGTGTGCACACCTCCATGTGGACATATACTAACAGTTCAGTGTGCATACCTCCATGTGGGCCCACTCATTCTAACAGTTCAGTGTGCACACCTCCATGTGGACACACTCATTCTAACAGTTCAGTGTGCACACCTCCATGTGGACACACTCATTCTAACCGTTCAGTGTGCACACCTCCATGTGGACACACTCATTCTAACCATTCAGTGTGCACACCTCCATGTGGACACACTCATTCTAACAGTTCAGTGTGCACACCTCCACAGGGACACACTCATTCTAACAGTTCAGTGTTCACACCTCCATGTGGACACACTCATTCTAACAGTTCAGTGTGAACATCTCCATGTGGGCCCACTCATTCTAACAATTCAGTGTGCACACCTCCATGTGGACACACTCATTCAAACAGTTTAGTGTGCAAACCTCCATGTGGGCACACTCATTCTAACAGTTCAGTGTGCACACCTCCATGTGGACACACACATTCTAACAGTTCAGTGTGCACACCTCCATGTGGACACACTCATTCTAACAGTTCAGTGTGCACACCTCCACTGGGACAAACTCATTCTAACAGTTAAGTGTGCACACCTCCATGTGGACACACTCATTCTAACAGTTCAGTGTGCACACCACCATGTGGACACACTCATTCTAACAGTTCAGTGTGCACACCTCCATGTGGACACACTCATTCTAACAGTTCAGTGTGCACACCTCCATGTGGGCACACTCATTCTAACAGTTCAGTGTGCACACCTCCATGTGGACACACTCATTGTAACAGTTCAGTGTGCACATCTCCATGTGGACACACTCATTCTAACAGTTCACTGTGCACACTTCCATGTGGGCACACTCATTCTAACAGTTCAGTGTGCACACCTCCATGTGGGCACACTCATTCTAACAGTTCAGTGTGCACACCTCCATGTGGGCACACTCATTCTAACAGTTCAGTGTGCACACCTCCATGTGGGCACACTCATTTTAACAGTTCAGTGTGCCCACCTCCATGTGGACACACACATTCTAACAGTTCAGTGTGCACACCTCCATGTGGACACACTCATTCTAACAGTTCAGTGTGCACACCTCAACAGGGACAAACTCATTCTAACAGTTAAGTGTGCACACCTCCATGTGGACAAACTCATTCTTACAGTTCAGTGTGCACACCTCCATGTGGACACACTCATTCTAACAATTCAATGTGCACACGTCCATGTGGACACATTCTAACAGTTCAGTGTGCTCACCTCCTTGTAGACACACTCATTCTAACATTTCAGTGTGCATACCTCCACAGGGACACAATCATTCTAACAATTTAGTGTGCACACCTCCATGCGGACACAGTCATTCTAACAGTTCAGTGTGCACACCTACATGTAGACACAGTCATTCTAACAGTTCAGTGTGCACACCTCCATGCATACACAGTCATTCTAACATTTCAGTGTGCACACCTCCATGTGGACACACTCATTCTAACAGTTGAGTGTGCACACCTCCATGTGGACACACTCATTCTAACAGTTCAGTGTGCACACCTCCATGTGGGCCCACTCATTCTAACAGTTCAGTGTGCACACCTCCATGTGGACACACTCATTCTAACAGTTCAGTGTGCACACCTCCACAGGGACACACTCATTCTAACAGTTCAATGTTCACACCTCCATGTGGACACACTCATTCTAACAGTTCAGTGTGCACACCTCCATGTGGGCTTACTCATTCTAACAGTTCAATGTGCACACCTCCATGTGGACACACTCATTCTAACAGTTTAGTGTGCAAACCTCCATGTGGGCACACTCATTCTAACAGTTCAGTGTGCACACCTCCATGTGGACACACTCATTCTAACAGATCAGTGTGCACACCTCCATGTGGGCACACACATTCTAACAGTTCAGTGTGCAAACGTCCATGTGGACACACTCATTCTAACAGTTCAGTGTGCACACCTCCTTGTGGACACACTCATTCTAACCGTTCAGTGTGCACACCTCCATGTGGACACACTCATTCTAACAGTTCAGTGTGCACACCTCCACAGGGACCCACTCATTCTAACAGTTCAGTGTTCACACCTCCATGTGGACACACTCATTCTATCAGTACAGTGTGCACACCTCCATGTGGCCCCACTCATTCTAACAGTTCAGTGTGCACACCTCCATGTGGACACACTCATTCTAACAGTTTAGTGTGCAAACCTCCATGTGGGCACACTCATTCTAACAGTTCAGTGTGCACACCTCCATGTGGACACACACATTCTAACAGTTCAGTGTGCACAACTCCATGTGGACACACTCATTCTAACAGTTCAGAGTGCACACCTCCACAGGGACAAACTCATTCTAACAGTTAAGTGTGCACACCTCCATGTGGACACACTCATTCTAACAGTTCAGTGTGCACACATCCATGTGGACACACTCATTCTAACAGTTCAGTGTGCACACCTCCATGTGGACACACTCATTCTAACAGTTCAGTGTGCACACCTCCATGTGGACACACTCATTCTAACAGTTCAGTGTGCACAGCTCCATGTGGACACACTCATTCTAACAGTTCAGTGTGCACATCTCCATGTGGACACACTCATTCTAACAGTTCACTGTGCACACTTCCATGTGGGCACACTCATTCTAACAGTTCAGTATGCACACCTCCATGTGGGCACACTCATTCTAACAGTTCAGTGTGCACACCTCCATGTGGACACACTCATTCTAACAGTTCAGTGTGCACACCTCCACAGGGACACACTCATTCTAACATTTCATTGTGCACAAATCCACAGGGACACACTCATTCTAACAGTTCAGTGTGCACACCTCCATGTGGACACACTCATTCTAACAGTTCAGTGTGCACACCTCCATGTGGACACACTCATTCTAACAGTTCAGTGTGCACACCTCCACAGGGACACACTCATTCTAACATTTCATTGTGCACACCTCCACAGGGACATACTCATTCTAACAGTTCAGTGTGCACACCTCCATGTGGACACACTCATTCTAACAATTCAATGTGCACAACTCCATGTGGACACATTCTAACAGTTCAGTGTGCTCACCTCCTTGTAGACACACTCATTCTAACATTTCGGTGTGCACACCTCCACAGGGACACACTCATTCTAACAGTTCAGTGTTCACACCTCCATGTGGACACACTCATTCTAACAGTTCAGTGTGAACATCTCCATGTGGGCCCACTCATTCTAACAATTCAGTGTGCACACCTCCATGTGGACACACTCATTCAAACAGTTTAGTGTGCAAACCTCCATGTGGGCACACTCATTCTAACAGTTCAGTGTGCACACCTCCATGTGGACACACACATTCTAACAGTTCAGTGTGCACACCTCCATGTGGACACACTCATTCTAACAGTTCAGTGTGCACACCTCCACTGGGACAAACTCATTCTAACAGTTAAGTGTGCACACCTCCATGTGGACACACTCATTCTAACAGTTCAGTGTGCACACCACCATGTGGACACACTCATTCTAACAGTTCAGTGTGCACACCTCCATGTGGACACACTTATTCTAACAGTTCAGTGTGCACACCTCCATGTGGGCACACTCATTCTAACAGTTCAGTGTGCACACCTCCATGTGGACACACTCATTGTAACAGTTCAGTGTGCACATCTCCATGTGGACACACTCATTCTAACAGTTCACTGTGCACACTTCCATGTGGGCACACTCATTCTAACAGTTCAGTGTGCACACCTCCATGTGGGCACACTCATTCTAACAGTTCAGTGTGCACACCTCCATGTGGGCACACTCATTCTAACAGTTCAGTGTGCACACCTCCATGTGGGCACACTCATTCTAACAGTTCAGTGTGCCCACCTCCATGTGGACACACACATTCTAACAGTTCAGTGTGCACACCTCCATGTGGACACACTCATTCTAACAGTTCAGTGTGCACACCTCAACAGGGACAAACTCATTCTAACAGTTAAGTGTGCACACCTCCATGTGGACAAACTCATTCTTACAGTTCAGTGTGCACACCTCCATGTGGACACACTCATTCTAACAATTCAATGTGCACACGTCCATGTGGACACATTCTAACAGTTCAGTGTGCTCACCTCCTTGTAGACACACTCATTCTAACATTTCAGTGTGCACACCTCCACAGGGACACAATCATTCTAACAATTTAGTGTGCACACCTCCATGCGGACACAGTCATTCTAACAGTTCAGTGTGCACACCTACATGTAGACACAGTCATTCTAACAGTTCAGTGTGCACACCTCCATGCATACACAGTCATTCTAACATTTCAGTGTGCACACCTCCACAGGGACACACTCATTCTAACAGTTCAGTGTGCACACCTCCACGTGGACACACTCATTCTAACAGTACAGTGTGCACACCTCCATGTGGACATATTCTAACAGTTCAGTGTGCACACCTCCATGTGGGCCCACTCATTCTAACAGTTCAGTGTGCACACCTCCATGTGGACACACTCATTCTAACAGTTCAGTGTGCACACCTCCATGTGGACACACTCATTCTAACAGTTCAGTGTGCACACCTCCATGTGGGCACACACATTCTAACAGTTGAGTGTGCACACCTCCATGTGGACACACTCATTCTAACAGTTGAGTGTGCACACCTCCATGTGGACACACTCATTCTAACCGTTCAGTGTGCACACCTCCATGTGGACACACTCATTCTAACAGTTCAGTGTGGACACCTCCACAAGGACACACTCATACTAACAGTTCAGTGTTCACACCTCCATGTTGGCCCACTCATTCTAACAGTTCAGTGTGCACACCTCCATGTGGACACACTCATTCTAACAGTTCAGTGTGCACACCTCAACAGGGACAAACTCATTCTAACAGTTAAGTGTGCACACCTCCATGTGGACAAACTCATTCTAACAGTTCAGTGTGCACACCTCCATGTGGACACACTCATTCTAACAATTCAATGTGCACACCTCCATGTGGACACATTCTAACAGTTCAGTGTGCTCACCTCCTTGTAGACACACCCATTCTAACATTTCAGTGTGCACACCTCCACAGGGACACAATCATTCTAACAATTCAGTGTGCACACCTCCATGCGGACACCGTCATTCTAACAGTTCTGTGTGAACACCTACATGTAGACACAGTCATTCTAACAGTTCAGTGTGCATACCTCCATGCATACACAGTCATTCCAACAGTTCAGTGTGCACACTTCCACAGGGACACACTCATTCTAACAGTTCAGTGTGCACACCTCTACGTGGACACACTCATTCTAACAGTACAGTGTGCACACCTCCATGTGGACATATACTAACAGTTCAGTGTGCATACCTCCATGTGGGCCCACACATTCTAACAGTTCAGTGTGCACACCTCCATGTGGACACACTCATTCTAACAGTTCAGTGTGCACACCTACATGTGGGCACACTCATTCTAACAGTTCAGTGTGCACACCTCCATGTGGACACACACATTCTAACAGTTCAGTGTGCACACCTCCATGTGGACACACTCATTCTAACAGTTCAGTGTGCACACCTCAACAGGGACAAACTCATTCTAACAGTTAAGTGTGCACACCTCCATGTGGACAAACTCATTCTAACAGTTCAGTGTGCACACCTCCATGTGGACACACTCATTCTAACAATTCAATGTGCACACCTCCATGTGGACACATTCTAACAGTTCAGTGTGCTCACCTCCTTGTAGACACACTCATTCTAACATTTCAGTGTGCACACCTCCACAGGGACACAATCATTCTAACAATTCAGTGTGCACACCTCCATGCAGACACAGTCATTCTAACAGTTCTGTGTGCACACGTACATGTAGACGCAGTCATTCTAACAGTTCAGTGTGCACACCTCCATGCATACACAGTCATTCTAACATTTCAGTGTGCACACCTCCACAGGGACACACTCATTCTAACAGTACAGTGTGCACACCTCCATTTGGACATATTCTAACAGTTCAGTGTGCATACATCCATGTGGGCCCACTCATTCTAACAGTTCAGTGTGCACACTTACATGTGGACACACTCATTCTAACAGTTCAGTGTGCACACCTCCATGTGGACACACTCATTCTAACAGTTCAGTGTGCACATCTCCATGTGTGCACACACATTCTAACAGTTAAGTGTACACACCTCCATGTGGACACACTCATTCTAACCGTTCAGTGTGCACACCTCCATGTGGACACACTCATTCTAACCGTTCAGTGTGCACACCTCCATGTGGACACACTCATTCTAACAGTTCAGTGTGCACACCTCCATGTTGACACACTCATTCTAACAGTTCAGTGTGCACACCTCCATGTGGACACACTCATTGTAACAGTTCAGTGTGCACATCTCCATGTGGACACACTCATTCTAACAGTTCACTGTGCACACTTCCATGTGGGCACACTCATTCTAACAGTTCAGTGTACACACCTCCATGTGGGCACACTCATTCTAACAGTTCAGTGTGCACACCTCCATGTGGGCACACTCATTCTAACAGTTCAGTGTGCACACCTCCATGTGGGCACACTCATTCTAACAGTTCAGTGTGCCCACCTCCATGTGGACACACACATTCTAACAGTTCAGTGTGCACACCTCCATGTGGACACACTCATTCTAACAGTTCAGTGTGCACACCTCAACAGGGACAAACTCATTCTAACAGTTAAGTGTGCACACCTCCATGTGGACAAACTCATTCTAACAGTTCAGTGTGCACACCTCCATGTGGACACACTCATTCTAACAATTCAATGTGCACACCTCCATGTGGACACATTCTAACAGTTCAGTGTGCTCACCTCCTTGTAGACACACTCATTCTAACATTTCAGTGTGCACACCTCCACAGGGACACAATCATTCTAACAATTCAGTGTGCACACCTCCATGCGGACACAGTCATTCTAACAGTTCTGTGTGCACACCTACATGTAGACACAGTCATTCTAACAGTTCAGTGTGCACACCTCCATGCATACACAGTCATTCCAACAGTTCAGTGTGCACACTTCCACAGGGACACACTCATTCTAACAGTTCAGTGTGCACACCTCTACGTGGACACACTCATTCTAACAGTACAGTGTGCACACCTCCATGTGGACATATACTAACAGTTCAGTGTGCATACCTCCATGTGGGCCCACTCATTCTAACAGTTCAGTGTGCACACCTCCATGTGGACACACTCATTCTAACAGTTCAGTGTGCACACCTCCATGTGGACACACTCATTCTAACCGTTCAGTGTGCACACCTCCATGTGGACACACTCATTCTAACCATTCAGTGTGCACACCTCCATGTGGACACACTCATTCTAACAGTTCAGTGTGCACACCTCCACAGGGACACACTCATTCTAACAGTTCAGTGTTCACACCTCCATGTGGACACACTCATTCTAACAGTTCAGTGTGAACATCTCCATGTGGGCCCACTCATTCTAACAATTCAGTGTGCACACCTCCATGTGGACACACTCATTCAAACAGTTTAGTGTGCAAACCTCCATGTGGGCACACTCATTCTAACAGTTCAGTGTGCACACCTCCATGTGGACACACACATTCTAACAGTTCAGTGTGCACACCTCCATGTGGACACACTCATTCTAACAGTTCAGTGTGCACACCTCCACTGGGACAAACTCATTCTAACAGTTAAGTGTGCACACCTCCATGTGGACACACTCATTCTAACAGTTCAGTGTGCACACCACCATGTGGACACACTCATTCTAACAGTTCAGTGTGCACACCTCCATGTGGACACACTCATTCTAACAGTTCAGTGTGCACACCTCCATGTGGGCACACTCATTCTAACAGTTCAGTGTGCACACCTCCATGTGGACACACTCATTGTAACAGTTCAGTGTGCACATCTCCATGTGGACACACTCATTCTAACAGTTCACTGTGCACACTTCCATGTGGGCACACTCATTCTAACAGTTCAGTGTGCACACCTCCATGTGGGCACACTCATTCTAACAGTTCAGTGTGCACACCTCCATGTGGGCACACTCATTCTAACAGTTCAGTGTGCACACCTCCATGTGGGCACACTCATTTTAACAGTTCAGTGTGCCCACCTCCATGTGGACACACACATTCTAACAGTTCAGTGTGCACACCTCCATGTGGACACACTCATTCTAACAGTTCAGTGTGCACACCTCAACAGGGACAAACTCATTCTAACAGTTAAGTGTGCACACCTCCATGTGGACAAACTCATTCTTACAGTTCAGTGTGCACACCTCCATGTGGACACACTCATTCTAACAATTCAATGTGCACACGTCCATGTGGACACATTCTAACAGTTCAGTGTGCTCACCTCCTTGTAGACACACTCATTCTAACATTTCAGTGTGCATACCTCCACAGGGACACAATCATTCTAACAATTTAGTGTGCACACCTCCATGCGGACACAGTCATTCTAACAGTTCAGTGTGCACACCTACATGTAGACACAGTCATTCTAACAGTTCAGTGTGCACACCTCCATGCATACACAGTCATTCTAACATTTCAGTGTGCACACCTCCACAGGGACACACTCATTCTAACAGTTCAGTGTGCACACCTCCACGTGGACACACTCATTATAACAGTACAGTGTGCACACCTCCATGTGGACATATTCTAACAGTTCAGTGTGCACACCTCCATGTGGGCCCACTCATTCTAACAGTTCAGTGTGCACACCTCCATGTGGACACACTCATTCTAACAGTTCAGTGTGCACACCTCCATGTGGACACACTCATTCTAACAGTTCAGTGTGCACACCTCCATGTGGGCACACACATTCTAACAGTTGAGTGTGCACACCTCCATGTGGACACACTCATTCTAACAGTTGAGTGTGCACACCTCCATGTGGACACACTCATTCTAACCGTTCAGTGTGCACACCTCCATGTGGACACACTCATTCTAACAGTTCAGTGTGGACACCTCCACAGGGACACACTCATACTAACAGTTCAGTGTTCACACCTCCATGTTGGCCCACTCATTCTAACAGTTCAGTGTGCACACCTCCATGTGGACACACTCATTCTAACAGTTCAGTGTGCACACCTCAACAGGGACAAACTCATTCTAACAGTTAAGTGTGCACACCTCCATGTGGACAAACTCATTCTAACAGTTCAGTGTGCACACCTCCATGTGGACACACTCATTCTAACAATTCAATGTGCACACCTCCATGTGGACACATTCTAACAGTTCAGTGTGCTCACCTCCTTGTAGACACACCCATTCTAACATTTCAGTGTGCACACCTCCACAGGGACACAATCATTCTAACAATTCAGTGTGCACACCTCCATGCGGACACCGTCATTCTAACAGTTCTGTGTGAACACCTACATGTAGACACAGTCATTCTAACAGTTCAGTGTGCATACCTCCATGCATACACAGTCATTCCAACAGTTCAGTGTGCACACTTCCACAGGGACACACTCATTCTAACAGTTCAGTGTGCACACCTCTACGTGGACACACTCATTCTAACAGTACAGTGTGCACACCTCCATGTGGACATATACTAACAGTTCAGTGTGCATACCTCCATGTGGGCCCACACATTCTAACAGTTCAGTGTGCACACCTCCATGTGGACACACTCATTCTAACAGTTCAGTGTGCACACCTACATGTGGGCACACTCATTCTAACAGTTCAGTGTGCACACCTCCATGTGGACACACACATTCTAACAGTTCAGTGTGCACACCTCCATGTGGACACACTCATTCTAACAGTTCAGTGTGCACACCTCAACAGGGACAAACTCATTCTAACAGTTAAGTGTGCACACCTCCATGTGGACAAACTCATTCTAACAGTTCAGTGTGCACACCTCCATGTGGACACACTCATTCTAACAATTCAATGTGCACACCTCCATGTGGACACATTCTAACAGTTCAGTGTGCTCACCTCCTTGTAGACACACTCATTCTAACATTTCAGTGTGCACACCTCCACAGGGACACAATCATTCTAACAATTCAGTGTGCACACCTCCATGCAGACACAGTCATTCTAACAGTTCTGTGTGCACACGTACATGTAGACGCAGTCATTCTAACAGTTCAGTGTGCACACCTCCATGCATACACAGTCATTCTAACATTTCAGTGTGCACACCTCCACAGGGACACACTCATTCTAACAGTACAGTGTGCACACCTCCATTTGGACATATTCTAACAGTTCAGTGTGCATACCTCCATGTGGGCCCACTCATTCTAACAGTTCAGTGTGCACACTTACATGTGGACACACTCATTCTAACAGTTCAGTGTGCACACCTCCATGTGGACACACTCATTCTAACAGTTCAGTGTGCACATCTCCATGTGTGCACACACATTCTAACAGTTAAGTGTACACACCTCCATGTGGACACACTCATTCTAACCGTTCAGTGTGCACACCTCCATGTGGACACACTCATTCTAACCGTTCAGTGTGCACACCTCCATGTGGACACACTCATTCTAACAGTTCAGTGTGCACACCTCCATGTTGACACACTCATTCTAACAGTTCAGTGTGCACACCTCCATGTGGACACACTCATTGTAACAGTTCAGTGTGCACATCTCCATGTGGACACACTCATTCTAACAGTTCACTGTGCACACTTCCATGTGGGCACACTCATTCTAACAGTTCAGTGTACACACCTCCATGTGGGCACACTCATTCTAACAGTTCAGTGTGCACACCTCCATGTGGGCACACTCATTCTAACAGTTCAGTGTGCACACCTCCATGTGGGCACACTCATTCTAACAGTTCAGTGTGCCCACCTCCATGTGGACACACACATTCTAACAGTTCAGTGTGCACACCTCCATGTGGACACACTCATTCTAACAGTTCAGTGTGCACACCTCAACAGGGACAAACTCATTCTAACAGTTAAGTGTGCACACCTCCATGTGGACAAACTCATTCTAACAGTTCAGTGTGCACACCTCCATGTGGACACACTCATTCTAACAATTCAATGTGCACACCTCCATGTGGACACATTCTAACAGTTCAGTGTGCTCACCTCCTTGTAGACACACTCATTCTAACATTTCAGTGTGCACACCTCCACAGGGACACAATCATTCTAACAATTCAGTGTGCACACCTCCATGCGGACACAGTCATTCTAACAGTTCTGTGTGCACACCTACATGTAGACACAGTCATTCTAACAGTTCAGTGTGCACACCTCCATGCATACACAGTCATTCCAACAGTTCAGTGTGCACACTTCCACAGGGACACACTCATTCTAACAGTTCAGTGTGCACACCTCTACGTGGACACACTCATTCTAACAGTACAGTGTGCACACCTCCATGTGGGCACACTCATTCTAACAGTTCAGTGTGCACACCTCCATGTGGACACACCCATTCTTACATTTCAGTGTGCACACCTCCACAGGGAAACACTCATTGTAACAGTTCAGTCTGCACAACTGCATGTGGACACACTCATTCTAACAGTTCAGTGTGCACACGTCCATGTGCACACACTCATTCTAACAGTTCAGTGTGCACACCTGCATGTGGACACACTCATTCTAACAGTTCAGTGTGCACACCTCCATGTGGACACACTCATTCTAACAGTTCAGTGTGCACACCTCCATGTGGACACACTCATTCTAACAGTTCAGTGTGCACACCTCCATGTGGACACACTCATTCTAACAGTTCAGTGTGCACAACTCCATGTGGACACACTCATTCTAACAGTTCATTGTGCACATCTCCATGTGGACACACTCAGAATTAACAGTTCTCTGTGCACACTTCCATGTGGGCACACTCATTCAAACAGTTCAGTGTGCACACCTCCATGTGGGCACACTCATTCTAAGAGTTCAGTGTGCACACCTCCATGTGGGCACACTCATTCTAACAGTTCAGTGTGCACACCACAACAGGGACACACTCATTCTAACATTTCATTGTGCACACTTCCACAGGGACACACTCATTCTAACAGTTCAGTGTGCACACCTCCATGTGGACACACTCATTCTAACAGTTCAGTGTGCACACCTCCGTGTGGACACACTCATTCTAACAGTTCAGTGTGCACACCTCCACAGGGACACACTCATTCTAACCTTTCATTGTGCACACCTCCACAGGGACACACTCATTCTAACAGTTCAGTGTGCACACCTCCATGTGGACACACTCATTCAAACAATTCAATGTGCAAACCTCCATGTGGACACATTCTAACAGTTCAGTGTGCACACCTCCATGTGGACACATACATTCTAACAGTTCAGTGTGCACACCTCCATGTGGACACACTCATTCTAACAGTTCAGTGTGCGCACCTCCATGTGGACACACTCATTCTAACCGTTCAGTGTGCACACCTCCATGTGGACACACTCATTCTTACAGTTCAGTGTGCACACCTCCACAGGGACACACTCATTTTAACAGTTCAGTGTTCACACCTCCATGTGGACACACTCATTCTAACAGTTCAGTGTGCACACCTCCATGTGGGCCCACTCATTCAAACAGTTCAGTGTGCACACCTCCATGTGGGCACACTCATTCTAAGAGTTCAGTGTGCAAAACTCCATGTGGGCACACTCATTGTAACAGTTCAGTGTGCACACCTCCATGTGGACACATACATTCTACCAGTTCAGTGTGCACACCTCCATGTGGACACACTCATTCTAACAGTTCAGTGTGTACACCTCCACAGGGACGAATTCATTCTAACAGTTAAGTGTGCACACGTCCATGTGATCACACTCATTCTAACAGTTCAGTGTGCACACCTCCATGTGGGCACACTCATTCTAACAGTTCAGTGTACACCTCCATGTGGGCACACTCATTCTAACAGTTCAGTGTGCACACCTCCATGTGGACACACTCATTCTAACAGTTCAGTGTGCACACCTCCACAGGGACACACTCATTCTAACATATCAATGTGCACACCTCCACAGGGACACACTCATTCTAACATTTCATTGTGCACACTTCCACAGGGACACACTCATTCTAACAGTTCAGTGTGCACACCTCCATGTGGACACACTCATTCTAACAGTTCAGTGTGCACACCTTCTTGTGGACACACTCATTCTAACAGTTCAGTGTGCACACCTCCACAGGGACACACTCATTCTAACATATCAATGTGCACACCTCCACAGGGACACACTCATTCTAACAGTTCAGTGTGCACACCTCCATGTGGACACACTCATTCTAACAATTCAATGTGCACACCTCCATTTGGACACATTCTAACAGTTCAGTGTGCTCACCTCCATGTAGACACACTCATTCTAACATTTCAGTGTGCACACCTCCACAGGGACACAATCATTCTAACAATTCAGTGTGCACACCTCCATGCAGACACAGTCAATCTAAAAGTTCTGTGTGCACACCTACATGAAGACACACTCATTCTAACAGTTCAGTGTGCACACCTCCATGCATACACAGTCATTCTAAGAGTTCAGTGCGCACACCTCCACAGGGACACACTCATTCTAACAGTTCAGTGTGCACACCTCCATGTGTACACACTCATTCTAACAGTACAGTGTGCACACCTCCATGTGGACATATTCTAACAGTTCAGTGTGTACACCTCCATGTGGGCCCACTCATTCTAACAGTTCAGTGTGCACATCTCCATGAGGACACACTCATTCTAACCGTTCAGTGTGCACACCTCCATGTGGGCACACACATTCTAACAGTTCAGTTTGCACACCTCCATGTGGACACACTCATTCTAACAGTTCAGTGTGCACACCTCCATGTGGACACACACATTCTAACATTTCAGTGTGCACACCTCCATGTGGACACACTCATTCTAACAGTTCAGTGTGCACACCTCCACAGTGACAAACTCATTCTAACCATTAAGTGTGCACACCTCCATGTGGACACACTCATTCTAACAGTTCAGTGTGCACACCTCCATGTGGACACAGTCATTCTAACAGTTCAGTTTGCACACCTCCATGTGGGCACACTCATGCTAACAGTTGAGTGCACACCTCCATGTGGGCACACTCATTCTAACAGTTCAGTGTGCACACCTCCATGTGGACACACTTATTCTAACATTTCAGTGTGGACACCTCCATGTGGACACACACATTCTAACAGTTCAGTGTGCACACCTCCATGTGGACACACTCATTCTAAAAGTTCAGTGTGCACAGCTCCCTGTGGACACACTCATTCTAACAGTTCAGTGTGCACTCCTCAATGTGGGCATACTCATTCTAACAGTTCAGTGTGCGCACCTCCATGTGGACACACTAATTCTAACCGTTCAGTGTGCCCCACCTACATGTGGACACACTCATTTCTAACAGTTCAGTGTGCACACCTCCACAGGGGCCACATTCATTCTAACAGTTCAGTGTTCACACCTCCATGTGGACACACTCATTTCTAACAGTTCAGTGTGCACACCTCCATGTGGACACACTCATTCTAACAGTTCAGTGTGCAAACCTCCATGTGGGCACACTCATTGTAACAGTTCAGTGTGCACACCTCCATGTGGACACACACATTCTAACAGTTCAGTGTGCACACCTCCATGTGGACACACTCATTCTAACAGTTTCAGTGTGCACACCTTCACAGGGACAAACTCATACTAACAGTTTTGTGTGCACACGTCCATGTGGACACACTCATTCTAACATTTCAGTGTGCACACCTCCATGTGGACACAGTCATTCTAACAGTTCAGTGTGCGCACTTCCATGTGGGCACACTCATTCTAACAGTTCAGTGTGCACACCTCCATGTGGGCACACTCATTCTAACAGTTCAGTGTGCGCACCTCCATGTGGGCACACTCATTCTAACAGTTCAGTGTGCACACCTCCATGTGGACACACCCATTCTTACATTTCAGTGTGCACACCTCCACAGGGGACACACTCATTCTAACAGTTCAGTCTGCACAACTGCATGTGGACACACTCATTTCTAACAGTTCAGTGTGCACAGCTCCATGTGGACACACACATTCTAACAGTTCAGTGTGCACACCTCCATGTGGACACACCCCATTCTTATATTTCAGTGTGCACACCTCCACAGGGACACACTCATTCTAACAGTTCAGTCTGCACAACTGCATGTGGACACACTCATTCTAACAGTTCAGTGTGCACACGTCCATGTGCACACACTCATTCTAACAGTTCAGTGTGCACACCTGCATGTGGACACACTCATTCTAACAGTTTCAGTGTGCACACCTCCATGTGGACACACTCATTCTAACAGTTCAGTGTGCACACCTCCCATGTGGGACACACTCATTCTAACAGTTCAGTGTGCACACCTCCATGTGGACACACTCATTCTAACAGTTCAGTGTGCACAACTCCATGTGGACACACTCATTCTAACCGTTCAGTGTGCACACCTCCATGTGGACACACTCATTCTAACAGTTCAATGTGCACACCCTCCACAGGGACAAACTCATTCTAACAGTTCAGTGTTCACACCTTCCATGTGGACACACTCATTCTAAAAGTTCAGTGTGCACACCTCCATATGGGCCCACTCATTCTAACAGTTCAGTGTGCACACCTCCACAGGGACAAACTCATCTCTAACATAAGTGTGCACACCTCCCATGTGGACACAGTCATTCTATACAGTTCAGTGTGCACACACCTCCATGTAGGCACACTCATTCTAACAGTTGAGTGCACACCTCCATGTGGGCACACTCATTCTAACAGTTCAGTGTGCACAACCTCCATGTGGACACACACTCATTCTAACAGTTTAGAGTGCTAAACCTCCATGTGGGCACACTCATTCTAACAGTTCAGGGTGCACACCTCCATGTGGACACACACATTCTAACATTTCAGTGTGCACACCTCCATGTGGACACACTCATTCTAACAGTTCAGTGTGCACACCTCCACAGTGACAAACTCATTCTAACCGTTAAGTGTGCACACCTCCATGTGGACACACTCATTTCTAACAGTTCAGTGTGCACACCCTCCATGTGGACACAGTCATTCTAACAGTTCAGTTTGCACACCTCCATGTGGGCACACTCATGCTAACAGTTGAGTGCATACCTCCATGTGGGCACACTCATTCTAACAGTTCAGTGTGCACACCTGCATGTGGGACACACTTATTCTAACATTTCAGTGTGGACACCTCCATGTGACACACACATTCTAACAGTTCAGTGTGCACACCTCCATGTGGACACACTCATTCTAAAAGTTCAGTGTGCACAGCTTCCTGTGGATACACTCATTCTAACAAGTTCAGTGTGCACTCCTCAATGTGGGCATACTCATTCTAACAGTTTCAGTGTGCGCACCTCCATGTGGACACACTCATTCTAACCGTTCAGTGTGCACACCTCCATGTGGACACACTCATTCTAACAGTTCAGTGTGCACACCTCCACAGGGCCACACTCATTCTAACAGTTCAGTGTTCACACCTCCATGTGGACACACTCGTTCTAACAATTCAATGTGCACACCTCCATTTGGACACATTCTAACAGTTCAGTGTGCTCACCTACATGTAGACACACTCATTCTAACATTTCACTGTGCACACCTCCACAGGGACACAATCATTCTAACAATTCAGTGTGCACACCTCCATGCAGACACAGTCATTTTAACAGTTCTGTGTGCACACCTCCATGTATACAACACTCATTCTAACAGTTCAGTGTGCACACCTCCATGCATACACAGTCATTCTAACAGTTCAGTGTGCACACCTCCACAGGGACACACTCATTCTAACAGTTCAGTATGCACACCTCCCTTGGACACACTCATTCTTACAGTACAGTGTGCACACCTCCATGTGGACATATTCTAACAATTCAGTGTGCATACCTCCCATGTGGGCCCACTCATTCTAACAGTTCAGTGTTCTCACGTCCATGTAGACAACCTCATTCTACCATTTCAGTGTGCACACCTCCACAGGGACACACTCATTCTAACAGTTCAGTGTGCGCACCTCCATGTGGACACACTCATTCTAACCGTTCAGTGTGCACACCTCCATGTGGACACACTCTCATTCTTACAGTTCAGTGTGCACACCTCCACAGGGACACACTCATTTTAACAGTTCAGTGTTCACAACCTCCATGTGGACACACTCATTCTAACAGTTCAGTGTGCACACCTCCATGTGGGCCCACTCATTCAAACAGTTCAGTGTGCACACCTCCATGTGGGCACACTCATTCTAAGAGTTCAGTGTGCAAAACTCCATGTGGGCACACTCATTGTAACAGTTCAGTGTGCACACCTCCATGTGGACACATACATTCTACCAGTTCAGTGTGCACACCTCCATTGTGGACACACTCATTCTAACAGTTCAGTGTGTACACCTCCACAGGGACGAATTCATTCTAACAGTTAAGTGTGCACACGTCCATGTGATCACACTCATTCTAACAGTTTCAGTGTGCACACCTCCATGTGGGCACACTCATTCTAACAGTTCAGTGTACACCTCCATGTGGGCACACTCATTCTAACAGTTCAGTGTGCACACCTCCATGTGGACACACTCATTCTAACAGTTCAGTGTGCACACCTCCACAGGGACACACTCATTCTAACATATCAATGTGCACACCTCCACAGGGACACACTCATTCTAACATTTCATTGTGCACACACTTCCACAGGGACACACTCATTCTAACAGTTCAGTGTGCACACCTCCATGTGGACACACTCATTCTAACAGTTCAGTGTGCACACCTCCATGTGGACACACTCATTCTAACAGTTCAGTGTGCACACCTCCACAGGGACACACTCATTCTAACATATCAATGTGCACACCTCCACAGGGACACACTCATTCTAACAGTTCAGTGTGCACACACCTCCATGTGGACACACTCATTCTAACAATTCAATGTGCACACCTCCATTTGGACACATTCTAACAGTTCAGTGTGCTCACCTCCATGTAGACACACTCATTCTAACATTTCAGTGTGCACACCTCCACAGGGACACAATCATTCTAACAATTCAGTGTGCACACCTCCATGCAGACACAGTCAATCTAAAAGTTCTGTGTGCACACCTACATGAAGACACACTCATTCTAACAGTTCAGTGTGCACACCTCCATGCATACACAGTCATTCTAAGAGTTCAGTGCGCACACCTCCACAGGGGACACACTCATTCTAACAGTTCAGTGTGCACACCTCCATGTGTACACACTCATTCTAACAGTACAGTGTGCAGCACACCTCCATGTGGACATATTCTAACAGTTCAGTGTGTACACCTCCATGTGGGCCCACTCATTCTAACAGTTCAGTGTGCACATCTCCATGAGGACACACTCATTCTAACCGTTCAGTGTGCACACCTCCATGTGGGCACACACATTCTAACAGTTCAGTTTGCACACCTCCATGTGGACACACTCATTCTAACAGTTCAGTGTGCACACCTCCATGTGGACACACACATTCTAACATTTCAGTGTGCACACCTCCATGTGGACACACTCATTCTAACAGTTCAGTGTGCACCACCTCCACAGTGACAAACTCATTCTAACCATTAAGTGTGCACACCTCCATGTGGACACACTCATTCTAACAGTTCAGTGTGCACACCTCCATGTGGACACAGTCATTCTAACAGTTCAGTTTGCACACCTCCATGTGGGCACACTCATGCTAACAGTTGAGTGCACACCTCCATGTGGGCACACTCATTCTAACAGTTCAGTGTGCACACCTCCATGTGGACACACTTATTCTAACATTTCAGTGTGGACACCTCCATGTGGACACACACATTCTAACAGTTCAGTGTGCACACCTCCATGTGGACACACTCATTCTAAAAGTTCAGTGTGCACAGCTCCCTGTGGACACACTCATTCTAACAGTTCAGTGTGCACTCCTCAATGTGGGCATACTCATTCTAACAGTTCAGTGTGCGCACCTCCATGTGGACACACTAATTCTAACCGTTCAGTGTGCCCACCTACATGTGGACACACTCATTCTAACAGTTCAGTGTGCACACCTCCACAGGGGCCACATTCATTCTAACAGTTCAGGTGTTTCACACTCCATGTGGACACACTCATTCTAACAGTTCAGTGTGCAAACCTCCATGTGGGCACACTCATTGTAACAGTTCAGTGTGCACACCTCCATGTGGACACACACATTCTAACAGTTCAGTGTGCACACCTCCATGTGGACACACTCATTCTAACAGTTCAGTGTGCACACCTTCACAGGGACAAACTCATACTAACAGTTTTGTGTGCACACGTCCATGTGGACACACTCATTCTAACATTTCAGTGTGCACACCTCCATGTGGACACAGTCATTCTAACAGTTCAGTGTGCGCACTTCCATGTGGGCACACTCATTCTAACAGTTCAGTGTGCACACCTCCATGTGGGCACACTCATTCTAACAGTTCAGTGTGCGCACCTCCATGTGGGCACACTCATTCTAACAGTTCAGTGTGCACACCTCCATGTGGACACACCCATTCTTACATTTCAGTGTGCACACCTCCACAGGGACACACTCATTCTAACAGTTCAGTCTGCACAACTGCATGTGGACACACTCATTCTAACAGTTCAGTGTGCACAGCTCCATGTGGACACACACATTCTAACAGTTCAGTGTGCACACCTCCATGTGGACACACCCATTCTTATATTTCAGTGTGCACACCTCCACAGGGACACACTCATTCTAACAGTTCAGTCTGCACAACTGCATGTGGACACACTCATTCTAACAGTTCAGTGTGCACACGTCCATGTGCACACACTCATTCTAACAGTTCAGTGTGCACACCTGCATGTGGACACACTCATTCTAACAGTTCAGTGTGCACACCTCCATGTGGACACACTCATTCTAACAGTTCAGTGTGCACACCTCCATGTGGACACACTCATTCTAACAGTTCAGTGTGCACACCTCCATGTGGACACACTCATTCTAACAGTTCAGTGTGCACAACTCCATGTGGACACACTCATTCTAACCGTTCAGTGTGCACACCTCCATGTGGACACACTCATTCTAACAGTTCAATGTGCACACCTCCACAGGGACAAACTCATTCTAACAGTTCAGTGTTCACACCTCCATGTGGACACACTCATTCTAAAAGTTCAGTGTGCACACCTCCATATGGGCCCACTCATTCTAACAGTTCAGTGTGCACACCTCCACAGGGACAAACTCATTCTAACATAAGTGTGCACACCTCCATGTGGACACAGTCATTCTAACAGTTCAGTGTGCACACCTCCATGTAGGCACACTCATTCTAACAGTTGAGTGCACACCTCCATGTGGGCACACTCATTCTAACAGTTCAGTGTGCACACCTCCATGTGGACACACTCATTCTAACAGTTTAGAGTGCAAACCTCCATGTGGGCACACTCATTCTAACAGTTCAGGGTGCACACCTCCATGTGGACACACACATTCTAACATTTCAGTGTGCACACCTCCATGTGGACACACTCATTCTAACAGTTCAGTGTGCACACCTCCACAGTGACAAACTCATTCTAACCGTTAAGTGTGCACACCTCCATGTGGACACACTCATTCTAACAGTTCAGTGTGCACACCTCCATGTGGACACAGTCATTCTAACAGTTCAGTTTGCACACCTCCATGTGGGCACACTCATGCTAACAGTTGAGTGCATACCTCCATGTGGGCACACTCATTCTAACAGTTCAGTGTGCACACCTGCATGTGGACACACTTATTCTAACATTTCAGTGTGGACACCTCCATGTGACACACACATTCTAACAGTTCAGTGTGCACACCTCCATGTGGACACACTCATTCTAAAAGTTCAGTGTGCACAGCTTCCTGTGGATACACTCATTCTAACAGTTCAGTGTGCACTCCTCAATGTGGGCATACTCATTCTAACAGTTCAGTGTGCGCACCTCCATGTGGACACACTCATTCTAACCGTTCAGTGTGCACACCTCCATGTGGACACACTCATTCTAACAGTTCAGTGTGCACACCTCCACAGGGCCACACTCATTCTAACAGTTCAGTGTTCACACCTCCATGTGGACACACTCGTTCTAACAATTCAATGTGCACACCTCCATTTGGACACATTCTAACAGTTCAGTGTGCTCACCTACATGTAGACACACTCATTCTAACATTTCACTGTGCACACCTCCACAGGGACACAATCATTCTAACAATTCAGTGTGCACACCTCCATGCAGACACAGTCATTTTAACAGTTCTGTGTGCACACCTCCATGTATACACACTCATTCTAACAGTTCAGTGTGCACACCTCCATGCATACACAGTCATTCTAACAGTTCAGTGTGCACACCTCCACAGGGACACACTCATTCTAACAGTTCAGTATGCACACCTCCCTTGGACACACTCATTCTTACAGTACAGTGTGCACACCTCCATGTGGACATATTCTAACAATTCAGTGTGCATACCTCCATGTGGGCCCACTCATTCTAACAGTTCAGTGTTCTCACGTCCATGTAGACAACCTCATTCTACCATTTCAGTGTGCACACCTCCACAGGGACACACTCATTCTAACAGTTCAGTGTGCACACCTCCATGGGGACACACTCATTCTAACAGTTCAGTGTGCACACCTCCATGTGGACACACTCATTCTAACAGTTCAGTGTGCACATCTCCATGTGGACACACTCATTCTAACAGTTCACTGTGCACACTTCTATGTGGGCACACACATTCTAACAGTTCAGTGTGCACACCTCCATGTGGACCCACTCATTCTAACAGTTCAGTGTGCACAACTCCATGTGGACACACTCATTCTAACCGTTCAGTGTGCACACCTCCATGTGGACACACTCATTCTAACAGTTCAATGTGCACACCTCCACAGGGACAAACTCATTCTAACAGTTCAGTGTTCACACCTCCATGTGGACACACTCATTCTAAAAGTTCAGTGTGCACACCTCCATATGGGCCCACTCATTCTAACAGTTCAGTGTGCACACCTCCACAGGGACAAACTCATTCTAACAGTTAAGTGTGCACACCTCCATGTGGACACAGTCATTCTAACAGTTCAGTGTGCACACCTCCATGTAGGCACACTCATTCTAACAGTTGAGTGCACACCTCCATGTGGGCACACTCATTCTAACAGTTCAGTGTGCACACCTCCATGTGGACACACTCATTCTAACAGTTTAGTGTGCAAACCTCCATGTGGGCACACTCATTCTAACAGTTCAGTGTGCACACCTCCATGTGGACACACACATTCTAACATTTCAGTGTGCACACCTCCATGTGGACACACTCATTCTAACAGTTCAGTGTGCACACCTCCACAGTGACAAACTCATTCTAACCGTTAAGTGTGCACACCTCCATGTGGACACACTCATTCTAACAGTTCAGTGTGCACACCTCCATGTGGACACAGTCATTCTAACAGTTCAGTTTGCACACCTCCATGTGGGCACACTCATGCTAACAGTTGAGTGCACACCTCCATGTGGGCACACTCATTCTAACAGTTCAGTGTGCACACCTCCATGTGGACACACTTATTCTAACATTTCAGTGTGGACACCTCCATGTGGACACACACATTCTAACAGTTCAGTGTGCACACCTCCATGTGGACACACTCATTCTAAAAGTTCAGTGTGCACAGCTCCCTGTGGACACACTCATTCTAAAAGTTCAGTGTGCACTCCTCAATGTGGGCATACTCATTCTAACAGTTCAGTGTGCGCACCTCCATGTGGACACACTAATTCTAACCGTTCAGTGTGCACACCTCCATGTGGACACACTCATTCTAACAGTTCAGTGTGCACACCTCCACAGGGCCACACTCATTCTAACAGTTCAGTGTTCACACCTCCATGTGGACACACTCATTCTAACAGTTCAGTGTGCACACCTCCATGTGGACACACTCATTCTAACAGTTCAGTGTGCAAACCTCCATGTGGGCACACTCATTCTAACAGTTCAGTGTGCACACCTCCATGTGGACACACACATTCTAACAGTTCAGTGTGCACACCTCCATGTGGACACTCTCATTCTAACAGTTCAGTGTGCACACCTTCACAGGGACAAACTCATACTAACAGTTTTGTGTGCACACGTCCATGTGGACACACTCATTCTAAAAGTTCAGTGTGCACACCTCCATGTGGACACAGTCATTCTAACAGTTCAGTGTGCTCACTTCCATGTGGGCACACTCATTCTAACAGTTCAGTGTGCACACCTCCATGTGGGCACACTCATTCTAACAGTTCAGTGTGCGCACCTCCATGTGGGCACACTCATTCTAAGAGTTCAGTGTGCGCACCACAACAGGGACACACTCATTCTAACATTTCATTGTGCACACTTCCACAGGGACACACTCATTCTAACAGTTCAGTGTGCACACCTCCATGTGGACACACTCATTCTAACAGTTCAGTGTGCACACCTCCATGTGGACACACTCATTCTAACAGTTCAGTGTGCACACCTCCACAGGGACACACTCATTCTAACCTTTCATTGTGCACACCTCCACAGGGACACACTCATTCTAACAGTTCAGTGTGCACACCTCCATGTGGACACACTCATTCTAACAATTCAATGTGCAAACCTCCATGTGGACACATTCTAACAGTTCAGTGTGCACACCTCCATGTGGACACATACATTCTAACAGTTCAGTGTGCACACCTCCATGTGGACACACTCATTCTAACAGTTCAGTGTGCGCACCTCCATGTGGACACACTCATTCTAACCGTTCAGTGTGCACACCTCCATGTGGACACACTCATTCTTACAGTTCAGTGTGCATACCTCCACAGGGACACACTCATTCTAACAGTTCAGTGTTCACACCTCCATGTGGACACACTCATTCTAACAGTTCAGTGTGCACACCTCCATGTGGGCCCACTCATTCTAACAGTTCAGTGTGCACACCTCCATGTGGACACACTCATTCTAACAGTTCAGTGTGCAAACCTCCATGTGGGCACACTCATTGTAACAGTTCAGTGTGCACACCTCCATGTGGACACATACATTCTACCAGTTCAGTGTGCACACCTCCATGTGGGCACACTCATTCTAACAGTTCAGTGTGCACACCTCCAGGTTGACACACTCATTCTAACAGTTCAGTGTGCACACCTCCATGTGGGCACACACATTCTAACAGTTCAGTGTGCACACCTCCATGTGGACACACTCATTTTAACAGTTCAGTGTGCACAACTCCATGTGGACACACTCATTCTAACAGTTCAGTGTGCACACCTTTATGTGGACACACTCATTCTAACAGTTCAGTGTGCACAGCACCATGTGGACACACTCATTCTAACAGTTCAGTGTGCACACCTCCATGTGGACACACCCATTCTTACATTTCAGTGTGCACACCTCCACAGGGACACACTCATTCTAACAGTTCAGTCTGCACAACTGCATGTGGACACACTCATTCTAACAGTTCAGTGTGCACACCTCCATGTGGGCACACTCATTCTAACAGTTCAGTGTGCACACCTCCATGTGGACACACTCATTCTATCAGTACAGAGTGCACACCTCCATGTGGACATATTCTAACAGTTCTGTGTGCACAGCTCCATGTGGGCTCACTCATTCTAACAGTTCAGTGTGCACACCTCCATGTGGACACACTCATTCTAACAGTTCAGTGTGCACACCTCCATGTGGACACAGTCATTCTAACAGTTCAGTGTGCACACCTCCATGTAGGCACACTCATTCTAACAGTTGAGTGCACACCTCCACGTGGACACACTCATTCTATCAGTACAGAGTGCACACCTCCATGTGAACATATTCTAACAGTTCTGTGTGCACAGCTCCATGTGGGCTTACTCATTCTAACAGTTCAGTGTGCACACCTCCATGTGGACACACTCATTCTAACAGTTCAGTGTGCACACCTCCAGGTTGACACACTCATTCTAACAGTTCAGTGTGCACACCTCCATGTGGGCACACACATTCTAACAGTTCAGTGTGCACACCTCCATGTGGACACACTCATTTTAACAGTTCAGTGTGCACAACTCCATGTGGACACACTCATTCTAACCGTTCAGTGTGCACACCTCCATGTGGACACACTCATTCTAACAGTTCAATGTGCACACCTCCACAGGGACAAACTCATTCTAACAGTTCAGTGTTCACACCTCCATGTGGACACACTCATTCTAAAAGTTCAGTGTGCACACCTCCATATGGGCCCACTCATTCTAACAGTTCAGTGTGCACACCTCCACAGGGACAAACTCATTCTAACAGTTAAGTGTGCACACCTCCATGTGGACACAGTCATTCTAACAGTTCAGTGTGCACACCTCCATGTAGGGACACTCATTCTAACAGTTGAGTGCACACCTCCATGTGGGCACACTCATTCTAACAGTTCAGTGTGCACACCTCCATGTGGACACACTCATTCTAACAGTTTAGAGTGCAAACCTCCATGTGGGCACACTCATTCTAACAGTTCAGGGTGCACACCTCCATGTGGACACACACATTCTAACATTTCAGTGTGCACACCTCCATGTGGACACACTCATTCTAACAGTTCAGTGTGCACACCTCCACAGTGACAAACTCATTCTAACCGTTAAGTGTGCACACCTCCATGTGGACACACTCATTCTAACAGTTCAGTGTGCACACCTCCATGTGGACACAGTCATTCTAACAGTTCAGTTTGCACACCTCCATGTGGGCACACTCATGCTAACAGTTGAGTGCATACCTCCATGTGGGCACACTCTTTCTAACAGTTCAGTGTGCACACCTCCATGTGGACACACTTATTCTAACATTTCAGTGTGGACACCTCCATGTGGACACACACATTCTAACAGTTCAGTGTGCACACCTCCATGTGGACACACTCATTCTAAAAGTTCAGTGTGCACAGCTCCCTGTGGACACACTCATTCTAACAGTTCAGTGTGCACTCCTCAATGTGGGCATACTCATTCTAACCTTTCAGTGTGCGCACCTCCATGTGGACACACTCATTCTAACCGTTCAGTGTGCACACCTCCATGTGGACACACTCATTCTAACAGTTCAGTGTGCACACCTCCACAGGGCCACACTCATTCTAACAGTTCAGTGTTCACACCTCCATGTGGACACACTCATTCTAACAGTTCAGTGTGCACACCTCCATGTGGGCACACTCATTCTAACAGTTCAGTGTGCACACCTCCATGTGGACACACACATTCTAACAGTTCAGTGTGCACACCTCCATGTGGACACACTCATTCTAACAGTTCAGTGTGCACACCTTCACAGGGACAAACTCATTCTAACAGTTTTGTGTGCACACGTCCATGTGGACACACTCATTCTAACAGTTCAGTGTGCACACCTCCATGTGGGCACACTCATTCTAACAGTTCAGTGTGCACACCTCCATGTGGACACACACATTCTAACAGTTCAGTGTGCGCACCTCCATGTGGGCACACTCATTCTAACAGTTCAGTGTGCGCACCACAACAGGGACAGACTCATTCTAACATTTCATTGTGCACACTTCCACAGGGACACACTCATTCTAACAGTTCAGTGTGCACACCTCCATGTGGACACACTCATTCTAACAGTTCAGTGTGCACACCTCCATGTGGACACACTCATTCTAACAGTTCAGTGTGCACACCTCCACAGGGACACACTCATTCTAACCTTTCATTGTGCACACCTCCACAGGGACACACTCATTCTAACAGTTCAGTGTGCACACCTCCATGTGGACACACTCATTCTAACAATTCAATGTGCAAACCTCCATGTGGACACATTCTAACAGTTCAGTGTGCACACCTCCATGTGGACACATACATTCTAACAGTTCAGTGTGCACACCTCCATGTGGACACACTCATTCTAACAGTTCAGTGTGCGCACCTCCATGTGGACACACTCATTCTAACCGTTCAGTGTGCACACCTCCATGTGGACACACTCATTCTTACAGTTCAGTGTGCACACCTCCACAGGGACACACTCATTCTAACAGTTCAGTGTTCACACCTCCATGTGGACACACTCATTCTAACAGTTCAGTGTGCACACCTCCATGTGGGCCCACTCATTCTAACAGTTCAGTGTGCACACCTCCATGTGGACACACTCATTCTAACAGTTCAGTGTGCAAACCTCCATGTGGGCACACTCATTGTAACAGTTCAGTGTGCACACCTCCATGTGGACACATACATTCTACCAGTTCAGTGTGCACACCTCCATGTGGGCACACTCATTCTAACAGTTCAGTGTGCACACCTCCATGTGGACACACATATTCTAACAGTTCAGTGTGGACACTTCCATGTGGACACACACATTCTAACAGTTCAGTGTGCACACCTTTATGTGGACACACTCATTCTAACAGTTCAGTGTGCACAGCACCATGTGGACACACTCATTCTAACAGTTCAGTGTGCACACCTCCATGTGGACACACCCATTCTTACATTTCAGTGTGCACACCTCCACAGGGACACACTCATTCTAACAGTTCAGTCTGCACAACTGCATGTGGACACACTCATTCTAACAGTTCAGTGTGCACACCTCCATGTGGGCACACTCATTCTAACAGTTCAGTGTGCACACCTCCATGTGGACACACTCATTCTAACAGTTCAGTGTGCACACCTCCATGTGGACACACTCATTTAAACAGTTCTGTGTGCACACCTCCATGTGGACACACTCATTCTAACAGTTCAGTGTGCACACCTCCATGCATACACAGTCATTCTAACAGTTCAGTGTGCACACCTCCATGTGGACACACTCATTCTAACAGTTCAGTGTGCACACCTCCATGTGGACACACTCATTCTAACAGTTCAGTGTGCACACCTCCATGTGGGCACACACATTCTAACAGTTCAGTGTGCACACCTCCATGTGGACACACTCATTTTAACAGTTCAGTGTGCACAACTCCATGTGGACACACTCATTCTAACCGTTCAGTGTGCACACCTCTATGTGGACACACTCATTCTAACAGTTCAATGTGCACACCTCCACAGGGACAAACTCATTCTAACAGTTCAGTGTTCACACCTCCATGTGGACACACTCATTCTAAAAGTTCAGTGTGCACACCTCCTTATGGGCCCACTCATTCTAACAGTTCAGTGTGCACACCTCCACAGGGACAAACTCATTCTAACAGTTAAGTGTGCACACCTCCATGTGGACACAGTCATTCTAACAGTTCAGTGTGCACACCTCCATGTAGGCACACTCATTCTAACAGTTGAGTGCACACCTCCATGTGGGCACACTCATTCTAACAGTTCAGTGTGCACACCTCCATGTGGACACACTCATTCTAACAGTTTAGTGTGCAAAACTCCATGTGGGCACACTCATTCTAACAGTTCAGGGTGCACACCTCCATGTGGACACACACATTCTAACATTTCAGTGTGCACACCTCCATGTACACACTCATTCTAACAGTTCAGTGTGCACACCTCCACAGTGACAAACTCATTCTAACCGTTAAGTGTGCACACCTCCATGTGGACACACTCATTCTAACAGTTCAGTGTGCACACCTCCATGTGGACACAGTCATTCTAACAGTTCAGTTTGCACACCTCCATGTGGGCACACTCATGCTAACAGTTGAGTGCACACCTCCATGTGGGCACACTCATTCTAACAGTTCAGTGTGCACACCTTCAGAGGGACAAACTCATTCTAACAGTTTTGTGTGCACACGTCCATGTGGACACACTCATTCTAAAAGTTCAGTGTGCACACCTCCATGTGGACACAGTCATTCTAACAATTCAGTGTGCGCACTTCCATGTGGGCACACTCATTCTAACAGTTCAGTGTGCACACCTCCATGTGGGCACACTCATTCTAGCAGTTCAGTGTGCGCACCTCCATGTGGACACAGTCATTCTAACAGTTCAGTGTGCACACCTCCATGTGGACACACTCATTCTATCAGTACAGAGTGCACACCTCCATGTGGACATATTCTAACAGTTCTGTGTGCACAGCTCCATGTGGGCTCACTCATTCTAACAGTTCAGTGTGCACACCTCCATGTGGACACACTCATTCTAACAGTTCAGTGTGCACACCTCCATGTGGACACAGTCATTCTAACAGTTCAGTGTGCACACCTCCATGTAGGCACACTCATTCTAACAGTTGAGTGCACACCTCCACGTGGACACACTCATTCTATCAGTACAGAGTGCACACCTCCATGTGAACATATTCTAACAGTTCTGTGTGCACAGCTCCATGTGGGCTTACTCATTCTAACAGTTCAGTGTGCACACCTCCATGTGGACACACTCATTCTAACAGTTCAGTGTGCACACCTCCAGGTTGACACACTCATTCTAACAGTTCAGTGTGCACACCTCCATGTGGGCACACACATTCTAACAGTTCAGTGTGCACACCTCCATGTGGACACACTCATTTTAACAGTTCAGTGTGCACAACTCCATGTGGACACACTCATTCTAACCGTTCAGTGTGCACACCTCCATGTGGACACACTCATTCTAACAGTTCAATGTGCACACCTCCACAGGGACAAACTCATTCTAACAGTTCAGTGTTCACACCTCCATGTGGACACACTCATTCTAAAAGTTCAGTGTGCACACCTCCATATGGGCCCACTCATTCTAACAGTTCAGTGTGCACACCTCCACAGGGACAAACTCATTCTAACAGTTAAGTGTGCACACCTCCATGTGGACACAGTCATTCTAACAGTTCAGTGTGCACACCTCCATGTAGGGACACTCATTCTAATAGTTGAGTGCACACCTCCATGTGGGCACACTCATTCTAACAGTTCAGTGTGCACACCTCCATGTGGACACACTCATTCTAACAGTTTAGAGTGCAAACCTCCATGTGGGCACACTCATTCTAACAGTTCAGGGTGCACACCTCCATGTGGACACACACATTCTAACATTTCAGTGTGCACACCTCCATGTGGACACACTCATTCTAACAGTTCAGTGTGCACACCTCCACAGTGACAAACTCATTCTAACCGTTAAGTGTGCACACCTCCATGTGGACACACTCATTCTAACAGTTCAGTGTGCACACCTCCATGTGGACACAGTCATTCTAACAGTTCAGTTTGCACACCTCCATGTGGGCACACTCATGCTAACAGTTGAGTGCATACCTCCATGTGGGCACACTCATTCTAACAGTTCAGTGTGCACACCTCCATGTGGACACACTTATTCTAACATTTCAGTGTGGACACCTCCATGTGGACACACACATTCTAACAGTTCAGTGTGCACACCTCCATGTGGACACACTCATTCTAAAAGTTCAGTGTGCACAGCTCCCTGTGGACACACTCATTCTAACAGTTCAGTGTGCACTCCTCAATGTGGGCATACTCATTCTAACAGTTCAGTGTGCGCACCTCCATGTGGACACACTCATTCTAACCGTTCAGTGTGCACACCTCCATGTGGACACACTCATTCTAACAGTTCAGTGTGCACACCTCCACAGGGCCACACTCATTCTAACAGTTCAGTGTTCACACCTCCATGTGGACACACTCATTCTAACAGTTCAGTGTGCACACCTCCATGTGGGCACACTCATTCTAACAGTTCAGTGTGCACACCTCCATGTGGACACACACATTCTAACAGTTCAGTGTGCACACCTCCATGTGGACACACTCATTCTAACAGTTCAGTGTGCACACCTTCACAGGGACAAACTCATTCTAACAGTTTTGTGTGCACACGTCCATGTGGACACACTCATTCTAAAAGTTCAGTGTGCACACCTCCATGTGGACACAGTCATTCTAACAGTTCAGTGTGCGCACTTCCATGTGGGCACACTCATTCTAACAGTTCAGTGTGCACACCTCCATGTGGGCACACTCATTCTAACAGTTCAGTGTGCGCACCTCCATGTGGGCACACTCATTCTAACAGTTCAGTGTGCGCACCACAACAGGGACACACTCATTCTAACATTTCATTGTGCACACTTCCACAGGGACACACTCATTCTAACAGTTCAGTGTGCACACCTCCATGTGGACACACTCATTCTAACAGTTCAGTGTGCACACCTCCATGTGGACACACTCATTCTAACAGTTCAGTGTGCACACCTCCACAGGGACACACTCATTCTAACCTTTCATTGTGCACACCTCCACAGGGACACACTCATTCTAACAGTTCAGTGTGCACACCTCCATGTGGACACACTCATTCTAACAATTCAATGTGCAAACCTCCATGTGGACACATTCTAACAGTTCAGTGTGCACACCTCCATGTGGACACATACATTCTAACAGTTCAGTGTGCACACCTCCATGTGGACACACTCATTCTAACAGTTCAGTGTGCGCACCTCCATGTGGACACACTCATTCTAACCGTTCAGTGTGCACACCTCCATGTGGACACACTCATTCTTACAGTTCAGTGTGCACACCTCCACAGGGACACACTCATTCTAACAGTTCAGTGTTCACACCTCCATGTGGACACACTCATTCTAACAGTTCAGTGTGCACACCTCCATGTGGGCCCACTCATTCTAACAGTTCAGTGTGCACACCTCCATGTGGACACACTCATTCTAACAGTTCAGTGTGCAAACCTCCATGTGGGCACACTCATTGTAACAGTTCAGTGTGCACACCTCCATGTGGACACATACATTCTACCAGTTCAGTGTGCACACCTCCATGTGGGCACACTCATTCTAACAGTTCAGTGTGCACACCTCCATGTGGACACACATATTCTAACAGTTCAGTGTGGACACTTCCATGTGGACACACACATTCTAACAGTTCAGTGTGCACACCTTTATGTGGACACACTCATTCTAACAGTTCAGTGTGCACAGCACCATGTGGACACACTCATTCTAACAGTTCAGTGTGCACACCTCCATGTGGACACACCCATTCTTACATTTCAGTGTGCACACCTCCACAGGGACACACTCATTCTAACAGTTCAGTGTGCACACCTCCATGTGGACACACTCATTCTAACAGTTCAGTGTGCACACCTCCATGTGGGCACACTCATTCTAACAGTTCAGTGTGCACACCTCCATGTGGACACACTCATTCTAACAGTTCAGTGTGCACACCTCCATGTGGACACACTCATTTAAACAGTTCTGTGTGCACACCTCCATGTGGACACACTCATTCTAACAGTTCAGTGTGCACACCTCCATGCATACACAGTCATTCTAACAGTTCAGTGTGCACACCTCCATGTGGACACACTCATTCTAACAGTTCAGTGTGCACACCTCCATGTGGACACACTCATTCTAACAGTTCAGTGTGCACACCTCCATGTGGGCACACACATTCTAACAGTTCAGTGTGCACACCTCCATGTGGACACACTCATTTTAACAGTTCAGTGTGCACAACTCCATGTGGACACACTCATTCTAACCGTTCAGTGTGCACACCTCCATGTGGACACACTCATTCTAACAGTTCAATGTGCACACCTCCACAGGGACAAACTCATTCTAACAGTTCAGTGTTCACACCTCCATGTGGACACACTCATTCTAAAAGTTCAGTGTGCACACCTCCTTATGGGCCCACTCATTCTAACAGTTCAGTGTGCACACCTCCACAGGGACAAACTCATTCTAACAGTTAAGTGTGCACACCTCCATGTGGACACAGTCATTCTAACAGTTCAGTGTGCACACCTCCATGTAGGCACACTCATTCTAACAGTTGAGTGCACACCTCCATGTGGGCACACTCATTCTAACAGTTCAGTGTGCACACCTCCATGTGGACACACTCATTCTAACAGTTTAGTGTGCAAAACTCCATGTGGGCACACTCATTCTAACAGTTCAGGGTGCACACCTCCATGTGGACACACACATTCTAACATTTCAGTGTGCACACCTCCATGTACACACTCATTCTAACAGTTCAGTGTGCACACCTCCACAGTGACAAACTCATTCTAACCGTTAAGTGTGCACACCTCCATGTGGACACACTCATTCTAACAGTTCAGTGTGCACACCTCCATGTGGACACAGTCATTCTAACAGTTCAGTTTGCACACCTCCATGTGGGCACACTCATGCTAACAGTTGAGTGCACACCTCCATGTGGGCACACTCATTCTAACAGTTCAGTGTGCACACCTTCAGAGGGACAAACTCATTCTAACAGTTTTGTGTGCACACGTCCATGTGGACACACTCATTCTAAAAGTTCAGTGTGCACACCTCCATGTGGACACAGTCATTCTAACAATTCAGTGTGCGCACTTCCATGTGGGCACACTCATTCTAACAGTTCAGTGTGCACACCTCCATGTGGGCACACTCATTCTAGCAGTTCAGTGTGCGCACCTCCATGTGGGCACACTCATTCTAACAGTTCAGTGTGCGCACTTCCATGTGGGCACACTCATTCTAACAGTTCAGTGTGCACACCTCCATGTGGACACACACATTCTAACAGTTCAGTGTGCACACCTCCATGTGGGCACACTCATTCTAACAGTTGAGTGCACACCTCCATGTGGGCACACTCATTCTAACAGTTCAGTGTGCACACCTCCATGTGGACACACCCATTCTTACATTTCAGTGTGCACACCTCCACAGGGAAACACTCATTGTAACAGTTCAGTCTGCACAACTGCATGTGGACACACTCATTCTAACAGTTCAGTGTGCACACGTCCATGTGCACACACTCATTCTAACAGTTCAGTGTGCACACCTGCATGTGGACACACTCATTCTAACAGTTCAGTGTGCACACCTCCATGTGGACACACTCATTCTAACAGTTCAGTGTGCACACCTCCATGTGGACACACTCATTCTAACAGTTCAGTGTGCACACCTCCATGTGGACACACTCATTCTAACAGTTCAGTGTGCACAACTCCATGTGGACACACTCATTCTAACAGTTCATTGTGCACATCTCCATGTGGACACACTCAGAATTAACAGTTCTCTGTGCACACTTCCATGTGGGCACACTCATTCAAACAGTTCAGTGTGCACACCTCCATGTGGGCACACTCATTCTAAGAGTTCAGTGTGCACACCTCCATGTGGGCACACTCATTCTAACAGTTCAGTGTGCACACCACAACAGGGACACACTCATTCTAACATTTCATTGTGCACACTTCCACAGGGACACACTCATTCTAACAGTTCAGTGTGCACACCTCCATGTGGACACACTCATTCTAACAGTTCAGTGTGCACACCTCCGTGTGGACACACTCATTCTAACAGTTCAGTGTGCACACCTCCACAGGCACACACTCATTCTAACCTTTCATTGTGCACACCTCCACAGGGACACACTCATTCTAACAGTTCAGTGTGCACACCTCCATGTGGACACACTCATTCAAACAATTCAATGTGCAAACCTCCATGTGGACACATTCTAACAGTTCAGTGTGCACACCTCCATGTGGACACATACATTCTAACAGTTCAGTGTGCACACCTCCATGTGGACACACTCATTCTAACAGTTCAGTGTGCGCACCTCCATGTGGACACACTCATTCTAACCGTTCAGTGTGCACACCTCCATGTGGACACACTCATTCTTACAGTTCAGTGTGCACACCTCCACAGGGACACACTCATTTTAACAGTTCAGTGTTCACACCTCCATGTGGACACACTCATTCTAACAGTTCAGTGTGCACACCTCCATGTGGGCCCACTCATTCAAACAGTTCAGTGTGCACACCTCCATGTGGGCACACTCATTCTAAGAGTTCAGTGTGCAAAACTCCATGTGGGCACACTCATTGTAACAGTTCAGTGTGCACACCTCCATGTGGACACATACATTCTACCAGTTCAGTGTGCACACCTCCATGTGGACACACTCATTCTAACAGTTCAGTGTGTACACCTCCACAGGGACGAATTCATTCTAACAGTTAAGTGTGCACACGTCCATGTGATCACACTCATTCTAACAGTTCAGTGTGCACACCTCCATGTGGGCACACTCATTCTAACAGTTCAGTGTGAGCAATTCCATGTGGGCACACTCATTCCAACAGTTCAGTGTGCACACCTCCATGTGGGCACACTCATTCTAACAGTTGAGTGTACACCTCCATGTGGGCACACTCATTCTAACAGTTCAGTGTGCACACCTCCATGTGGACACACTTATTCTAACAGTTCAGTGTGGACACCTCCATGTGGACACACTCATTCTAACAATTAAGTGTGCACACCTCCACAGGGACACACTCATTCTAACATTTCATTGTGCACACTTCCACAGGGACACACTCATTCTAACAGTTCAGTGTGCACACCTCCATGTGGACACACTCATTCTAACAGTTCAGTGTGCACACCTCCATGTGGACACACTCATTCTAACAGTTCAGTGTGCACACCTCCACAGGGACACACTCATTCTAACATATCAATGTGCACACCTCCACAGGGACACACTCATTCTAACAGTTCAGTGTGCACACCTCCATGTGGACACACTCATTCTAACAATTCAATGTGCACACCTCCATTTGGACACATTCTAACAGTTCAGTGTGCTCACCTCCATGTAGACACACTCATTCTAACATTTCAGTGTGCACACCTCCACAGGGACACAATCATTCTAACAATTCAGTGTGCACACCTCCATGCAGACACAGTCAATCTAAAAGTTCTGTGTGCACACCTACATGAAGACACACTCATTCTAACAGTTCAGTGTGCACACCTCCATGCATACACAGTCATTCTAAGAGTTCAGTGCGCACACCTCCACAGGGACACACTCATTCTAACAGTTCAGTGTGCACACCTCCATGTGTACACACTCATTCTAACAGTACAGTGTGCACACCTCCATGTGGACATATTCTAACAGTTCAGTGTGTACACCTCCATGTGGGCCCACTCATTCTAACAGTTCAGTGTGCACATCTCCATGAGGACACACTCATTCTAACCGTTCAGTGTGCACACCTCCATGTGGGCACACACATTCTAACAGTTCAGTTTGCACACCTCCATGTGGACACACTCATTCTAACAGTTCAGTGTGCACACCTCCATGTGGACACACTCATTCTAACAGTTCAGTGTGCACACCTCCATGTGGACACACTCATTCTAACCGTTCAGTGTGCACACCTCCATGTGGACACACTCATTTTAACAGTTCAGTGTGCACACCTCCACAGGGACAAACTCATTCTAACAGTTAAGTGTGCACACCTCCATGTGGACACACTCATTCTAACAGTTCAGTGTGCACACCTCCATGTGGACACAGTCATTCTAACAGTTCAGTGTGCACACCTCCATGTGGGCACACTCATTCTAACAGTTCAGTGTGCACACTTCTATGTGGGCACACTCATTCTAACAGTTCAGTGTGCACACCTCCATGTGGACACACTCATTCTAACAGTTGAGTGCACACCTCCATGTGGGCACACTCATTCTAACAGTTCAGTGTGCACACCTCCATGTGGACACACTTATTCTAACAGTTCAGTGTGGACACCTCCATGTGGACACACACATTCTAACAGTTCAGTGTGCACACCTCCTTGTGGACACACTCATTCTAACAGTTCAGTGTACACACCTCCATGTGGACACACTCATTCTAACAGTTCAGTGTGCACAGCTCCATGTGGACACACTCATTCTTACATTTCAGTGTGCACACCTCCACAGGGACACACTAATTCTAACAGTTCAGTGTGCACACCTCCATGTGGACAAATTCTAACATTTCGGGGTGCACACCTCCATGTGGACACACTCATTCTAACATTTCAGTGTGCACACCTCCACAGGGACACACTCATTCTAACAGTTAAGTGTGCACACCTCCATATGGACATAATCATTCTAACAGTTCAGTGTGCACACCTCCACAAGGACACACTCATTCTATCAGTTCAGTGTGCACACCTGCATGTGGACACAATCATTCTAACAGTTCAGTGTGCACACTTCCATGAGCACACACTCATTCTAACAGTTCAGTGTGCAAACCTCAATGTGGACACACTCATTCTAACAGTTCAGTGTGGACACCTCCATGTGGGCACAGTCATTTTAACAGTTCAGTGTGCACACCTCCATGTGGACAAAATCATTCTAACAGTTGAGTGTGCACACCTCCATGTGGACACATTCTAACAGTTCAGTGTGCACACCTCCATGTGGACACACTCATTCTAACAATTCAGTGTGCACACCTCCATGTGGACACACTCATTCTAACATTTCAGTGTGCACACCTCCATGTGAACAAATTCTAAATCTTCAGTGTGCACACCTCCATGTGGACACACTCATTCTAACATTTCAGTGTGCATACCTCCACAGGGACACACTCATTCTAACAGTTCACTGTGCACACTTCCATGTGGGCACACTCATTCTAACAGTTCAGTGTGCACACCTCCATGTGGGCACACTCATTCTAACAGTTCAGTGTGCACACCTCCATGTGGACACACTCATTCTAACAGTTCAGTGTGCACACCTCCACAGGGACACACTCATTCTACCATTTCATTGTGCACACTTCCACAGGGACACACTCATTCTAACAGTTCAGTGTGCACACCTCCATGTGGACACACTCATTCTAACAGTTCAGTGTGCACACCTCCATGTGGACACACTCATTCTAACAGTTCAGTGTGCACACCTCCACAGGGACACACTCATTCTAACATTTCATTGTGCACACCTCCACAGGGACACACTCATTCTAACAGTTCAGTGTGCACACCTCCATGTGGACACACTCATTCTAACAATTCAATGTGCACACCTCCATGTGGACACATTCTAAGAGTTCAGTGTGCTCACCTCCATGTAGACACACTCATTCTAACATTTCAGTGTGCACACCTCCACAGGGACACAATCATTCTAACAATTCATTGTGCACACCTCCATGCATACACAGTCATTCTAACAGTTCAGTGTGCACACCTCCACAGGGACACACTCATTCTAACAGTTCAGTGTGCACACCTCCATGTGGACACACTCATTCTAACAGTACAGTGTGCACACCTCCATGTGGACATATTCTAACAGTTCAGTGTGCACACCTCCATGTGGGCCCACTCATTCTAATAGTTCAGTGTGCACACCTCCATGAGGACACACTCATTCTAACCGTTCAGTGTGCACACCTCCATGTGGGCACACACATTCTAACAGTTCAGTTTGCACACCTCCATGTGGACACACTCATTCTATCAGTTCAGTGTGCACACCTCCATGTGGACACACTCATTCTAACAGTTCAGTTTGCACACCTCCATGTGGACACACTCATTCTAACCGTTCAGTGTGCACACCTCCATGTGGACACACACATTCTAACAGTTCAGTGTGCACACCTCCATGTGGACACACTTATTCTAACAGTTCAGTGTGCACACCTCCACAGGGACAAACTCATTCTAACAGTTCAGTGTGCACACCTCCATGTGGGCACACTCATTCTAACAGTTCAGTGTGCACACCTCCATGTGGACACACTCATTCTAACAGTTCAGTGTGCACACCTCCATGTGGACACACTCATTCTAACAGTTCAGTGTTCACACCTCCATGTGGACACACTCATTCTAACAGTTCAGTGTGCACACCTCCATGTGGACACACTCATTCTAACAGTTCAGTGTGCACACCTCCATGTGGACACACTCATACTAACAGTTCATTGTGCACATCTCCATGTGGACACACTCATTCTAACAGTTCACTGTGCACACTTCCATGTGGGCACACTCATTCTAACAGTTCAGTGTGCACACCTCCATGTGGGCACACTCATTCTAACAGTTCAGTGTGCACACCTCCATGTGGACACACTCATTCTAACAGTTCAGTGTGCACACCTCCACAGGGACACACTCATTCTAACATTTCATTGTGCACACTTCCACAGGGACACACTCATTCTAACAGTTCAGTGTGCACACCTCCATGTGGACACACTCATTCTAACAGTTCAGTGTGCACACCTCCATGTGGACACACTCATTCTAACAGTTCAGTGTGCACACCTCCACAGGGACACACTCATTCTAACATTTCATTGTGCACACCTCCACAGGGACACACTCATTCTAACAGTTCAGTGTGCACACCTCCATGTGGACACACTCATTCTAACAATTCAATGTGCACACCTCCATGTGGACACATTCTAAGAGTTCAGTGTGCTCACCTCCATGTAGACACACTCATTCTAACATTTCAGTGTGCACACCTCCACAGGGACACAATCATTCTAACAATTCATTGTGCACACCTCCATGCATGCACAGTCATTCTAACAGTTCAGTGTGCACACCTCCACAGGGACACACTCATTCTAACAGTTCAGTGTGCACACCTCCATGTGGACACACTCATTCTAACAGTACAGTGTGCACACCTCCATGTGGACATATTCTAACAGTTCAGTGTGCACACCTCCATGTGGGCCCACTCATTCTAATAGTTCAGTGTGCACACCTCCATGAGGACACACTCATTCTAACCGTTCAGTGTGCACACCTCCATGTGGGCACACACATTCTAACAGTTCATTGTGCACACCTCCATGTGGACACACTTATTCTAACAGTTCAGTGTGCACACCTCCACAGGGACAAACTCATTCTAACAGTTAAGTGTTCACACCTCCATGTGGACACACTCATTCTAACAGTTCAGTTTGCACACCTCCATGTGGACACACTCATTCTAACAGTTCAGTGTGCACACCTCCATGTGGGCACACTCATTCTAACAGTTCAGTGTGCACACTTCTATGTGGGCACACTCATTCTAACAGTTCAGTGTGCACACCTCCATGTGGACACACTCATTCTAACAGTTGAGTGTGCACACCTCCATGTGGACACACTCATTCTAACAGTACAGTGTGCACACCTCCATGTGGACACACTTATTCTAACAGTTCAGTGTGGACACCTCCATGTGGACACACACATTCTAACAGTTCAGTGTGCACACCTCCATGTGGACACACTCATTCTAACAGTTCAGTGTGCACAGCTCCATGTGGACACACTCGTTCTAACAGTTCAGTGTGCACACCTCCATGTGGACTCACTCATTCTTACATTTCAGTGTGCACACCTCCACAGGGACACACTAATTCTAACAGTTCAGTGTGCACACCTCCATGTGGACAAATCCTAACACTTCGGGGTGCACACCTCCATGTGGACACACTCACTCTAACATTTCAGTGTGCACACCTCCACAGGGACACACTCATTCTAACAGTTAAGTGTGCACACCTCCATGTGGACATATTCATTCTAACAGTTCAGGGTGCACACCTCCATGTGGACACACTCATTCTAACAGTTCAGTGTGCACACCTCCATGGGGACACACTCATTCTAACAGTTCAGTGTGCACACCTCCATGTGGACACACTCATTCTAACAGTTCAGTGTGCTCATCTCCATGTGGACACACTCATTCTAACAGTTCACTGTGCACACTTCCATGTGGGCACACTCATTCTAACAGTTCAGTGTGCACACCTCCATGTGGGCACACTCATTCTAACAGTTCAGTGTGCACACCTCCATGTGGACACACTCATTCTAACAGTTCAATGTGCACACCTCCACAGGGACACACTCATTCTAACATTTCATTGTGCACACTTCCACAGGGACTCACTCATTCTAACAGTTCAGTGTGCACACCTCCATGTGGACACACTCATTCTAACAGTTCAGTGTGCACAACTCCATGTGGACACACTCATTCTAAAAGTTCAGTGTACACACCTCCACAGGGACACACTCATTCTAACATTTCATTGTGCACACCTCCACAGGGACACACTCATTCTAACAGTTCAGTGTGCACACCTCCATGTGGACACACTCATTCTAACAATTCAATGTGCACACCTCCATGTGGACACATTCTAACAGTTCAGTGTTCTCACCTTCATGTAGACACACTCATTCTACCATTTCAGTGTGCACACCTCCTCAGGGACACAATCATTCTAACAATTCAGTGTGCAAACCTCCATGCAGACACAGTCATTCTAACAGTTCTGTGTGCACACCTACAGGTACACACACTCATTCTAACAGTTCAGTGTGCACACCTCCATGCATACACAGTCATTCCAACAGTTCAGTGTGCACACCTCCACAGGGACACACTCATTCTAACAGTTCAGTGTGCACACCTCCATGTGGACACACTCATTCTAACAGTTCAGTGTGCACACCTCCATAGGGACAAACTCATTCTAACAGTTAAGTGTGCACACCTCCATGTGGACACACTCATTCTAACAGTTCAGTGTGCACACCTCCATGTGGACACACTCATTCTAACAGTTCAGTGTGCACACCTCCATGTGAACACACTCATTCTAACAGTTCAGTGTGCACACCTCCATGTGGACACACTCATTCTAACAGTTCAGTGTGCACACCTCCATGTGGGCACACTCATTCTAACAGTTCAGTGTGCACACCTCCATGTGGACACACTCATTCTAACATTTCCGTGTGCACACCTCCACAGGGACACAATCATTCTAACAATTCAGTGTGCACAATTCCATGCAGACACAGTCATTCTAAGAGTTCTGTGTGCACACCTACATATAGACACACTCATTCTAACAGTACAGTGTGCACACCTCCACAGGGACACACTCATTCTAACAGTTCAGTGTGCACACCTCCACGTGGACACTCTCATTCTATCAGTACAGTGTGCCCACCTCCATGTGGACATATTCTAACAGTTCAGTGTGCACACCTCCATGTGGGCCCACTCATTCTAACAGTTCAGTGTGCACACCTCCATGTGGGCACACACATTCTAACAGTTCAGTGTGCACACCTCCATGTGGACACACTCATTCTAACAGTTCAGTGTGCACACCTCCATGTGGACACACTCATTCTAACCGTTCAGTGTGCACACCTCCATGTGGACACACTCATTCTAACAGTTCAGTGTGCACACCTCCACAGGGACAAACTCATTCTAACAGTTCAGTGTTCACACCTCCATGTGGACACACTCATTCTAACAGTTCAGTGTACACACCTCCATGTGGGCCCACTCATTCTAACAGTTCAGTGTGCACACCTCCATGTGGACACACTCATTCTAACAGTTCAGTGTGCACACCTCCATGTGGACACACTCATTCTAACAGTTCAGTGTGCACACCTCCATGTGGACACACTCATTCTAACAGTTCAGTGTGCACACCTCCATGTTGGCACACTCATTCTAACAGTTCAGTGTGCACACTTCTATGTGGGCACACTCATTCTAACAGTTCAGTGTGCACACCTCCATGTGGACACACTCATTCTAACAGTTGAGTGCACACCTCCATGTGGGCACACTCATTCTAACAGTACAGTGTGCACACCTCCATGTGGACACACTTATTCTAACAGTTCAGTGTGGACACCTCCATGTGGACACACACATTCTAACAGTTCAGTGTGCACACCTCCATGTGGACACACTCATTCTAACAGTTCAGTGTGCACAGCTCCATGTGGACACACTCATTCTAACAGTTCAGGGTGCACACCTCCATGTGGACACACTCATTCTTACATTTCAGTGTGCACACCTCCACAGGGACACACTAATTCTAACAGTTCACTGTGCACACCTCCATGTGGACAAATTCTAACACTTCGGGGTGCACACCTCCATGTGGACACACTCACTCTAACATTTCAGTGTGCACACCTCCTGAGGGACACACTCATTCTAACAGTTAAGTGTGCACACCTCCATGTGGACATATTCATTCTAACAGTTCAGTGTGCACACCTCCACAAGGACACACTCATTCTATCAGTTCAGTGTGCATACCTGCATGTGGACACACACATTCTAACAGTTCAGTGTGCACACCTCCATGTGGACACACTCATTCTAACAGTTCATTGTGCACACCTCCATGTGGGCCCAATCATTCTAACAGTTCAGTGTGCACTCTTCCATGTGCACACACTCAATCTAACAGTTTAGTGTGCAAACCTCCATGTGGGCACACTCATTCTAATAGTTCAGTTTGCACACCTCCATGTGGACACACACATTCTAACAGTTCAGTGTGCACACCTCCATGTGGACACACTCATTCTAACAGTTCAGTGTGCACACCTCCACAGTGACAAACTCATTCTAACAGTTAAGTGTGCACACCTCCATGTGGACACACTCATTCTAACAGTTGAGTGCACACCTCCATGTGGGCACAGTCATTCTAACCGTTCAGTGTGCACACCTCTACGTGGACACACTCATTCTAACAGTTCAGTGTGCACACCTGCATGTGGACACACTCATTCTAACAGTTCAGTGTGCACACCTCCATGTGGACACACTCATTCTAACAGTTCAGTGTGCACACCTCCATGTGGACACACTCATTCTAACAGTTCAGTGTGCACACCTCCACAGGGACACACTCATTCTAACATTTCATTGTGCACACTTCCACAGGGACACACTCATTCTAACAGTTCAGTGTGCACACCTCCATGTGGACACACTCATTCTAACAGTTCAGTGTGCACACCTCCATGTGGACACACTCATTCTAACAGTTCAGTGTGCACACGTCCACAGGGACACACTCATTCTAACATTTCATTGTGCATACCTCCACAGGGACACACTCATTCTAACAGTTCAGTGTGCACACCTCCATGTGGACACACTCGTTCTAACAATTCAATGTGCACACCTCCATTTGGACACATTCTAACAGTTCAGTGTGCTCACCTACATGTAGACACACTCATTCTAACATTTCACTGTGCACACCTCCACAGGGACACAATCATTCTAACAATTCAGTGTGCACACCTCCATGCAGACACAGTCATTTTAACAGTTCTGTGTGCACACCTACATGTAGACACACTCATTCTAACAGTTCAGTGTGCACACCTCCATGCATACACAGTCATTCTAACAGTTCAGTGTGCACACCTCCACAGGGACACACTCATTCTAACAGTTCAGTATGCACACCTCCCTTGGACACACTCATTCTAACAGTACAGTGTGCACACCTCCATGTGGACATATTCTAACAATTCAGTGTGCATACCTCCATGTGGGCCCACTCATTCTAACAGTTCAGTGTTCTCACCTCCATGTAGACAACCTCATTCTACCATTTCAGTGTGCACACCTCCACAGGGACACACTCATTCTAACAGTTCAGTGTGCACACCTCCATGGGGACACACTCATTCTAACAGTTCAGTGTGCACACCTCCATGTGGACACACTCATTCTAACAGTTCAGTGTGCACATCTCCATGTGGACACACTCATTCTAACAGTTCACTGTGCACACTTCTATGTGGGCACACACATTCTAACAGTTCAGTGTGCACACCTCCATGTGGACACACTCATTCTAACAGTTCAGTGTGCACAACTCCATGTGGACACACTCATTCTAACCATTCAGTGTGCACACCTCCATGTGGACACACTCATTCTAACAGTTCAATGTGCACACCTCCACAGGGACAAACTCATTCTAACAGTTCAGTGTTCACACCTCCATGTGGACACACTCATTCTAAAAGTTCAGTGTGCACACCTCCATATGGGCCCACTCATTCTAACAGTTCAGTGTGCACACCTCCACAGGGACAAACTCATTCTAACAGTTAAGTGTGCACACCTCCATGTGGACACAGTCATTCTAACAGTTCAGTGTGCACACCTCCATGTAGGCACACTCATTCTAACAGTTGAGTGCACACCTCCATGTGGGCACACTCATTCTAACAGTTCAGTGTGCACACCTCCATGTGGACACACTCATTCTAACAGTTTAGTGTGCAAACCTCCATGTGGGCACACTCATTCTAACAGTTCAGTGTGCACACCTCCATGTGGACACACACATTCTAACATTTGAGTGTGCACAACTCCATGTGGACACACTCATTCTAACAGTTCAGTGTGCACACCTCCACAGTGACAAACTCATTCTAACCATTAAGTGTGCACACCTCCATGTGGACACACTCATTCTAACAGTTCAGTGTGCACACCTCCATGTGGACACAGTCATTCTAACAGTTCAGTTTGCACACCTCCATGTGGGCACACTCATGCTAACAGTTGAGTGCACACCTCCATGTGGGCACACTCATTCTAACAGTTCAGTGTGCACACCTCCATGTGGACACACTTATTCTAACATTTCAGTGTGGACACCTCCATGTGGACACACACATTCTAACAGTTCAGTGTGCACACCTCCATGTGGACACACTCATTCTAAAAGTTCAGTGTGCACAGCTCCCTGTGGACACACTCATTCTAACAGTTCAGTGTGCACTCCTCAATGTGGGCATACTCATTCTAACAGTTCAGTGTGCGCACCTCCATGTGGACACACTAATTCTAACCGTTCAGTGTGCACACCTCCATGTGGACACACTCATTCTAACAGTTCAGTGTGCACACCTCCACAGGGCCACACTCATTCTAACAGTTCAGTGTTCACACCTCCATGTGGACACACTCATTCTAACAGTTCAGTGTGCACACCTCCATGTGGACACACTCATTCTAACAGTTCAGTGTGCAAACCTCCATGTGGGCACACTCATTGTAACAGTTCAGTGTGCACACCTCCATGTGGACACACACATTCTAACAGTTCAGTGTGCACACCTCCATGTGGACACACTCATTCTAACAGTTCAGTGTGCACACCTTCACAGGGACAAACTCATACTAACAGTTTTGTGTGCACACGTCCATGTGGACACACTCATTCTAACATTTCAGTGTGCACACCTCCATGTGGACACAGTCATTCTAACAGTTCAGTGTGCGCACTTCCATGTGGGCACACTCATTCTAACAGTTCAGTGTGCACACCTCCATGTGGGCACACTCATTCTAACAGTTAAGTGTGCGCACCTCCATGTGGGCACACTCATTCTAACAGTTCAGTGTGCACACCTCCATGTGGACACACCCATTCTTACATTTCAGTGTGCACACCTCCACAGGGACACACTCATTCTAACAGTTCAGTCTGCAAAACTGCATGTGGACACACTCATTCTAACAGTTCAGTGTGCACAGCTCCATGTGGACACACACATTCTAACAGTTCAGTGTGCACACCTCCATGTGGACACACCCATTCTTACATTTCAGTGTGCACACCTCCACAGGGACACACTCATTCTAACAGTTCAGTCTGCACAACTGCATGTGGACACACTCATTCTAACAGTTCAGTGTGCACACGTCCATGTGCACACACTCATTCTAACAGTTCAGTGTGCACACCTGCATGTGGACACACTCATTCTAACAGTTCAGTGTGCACACCTCCATGTGGACACACTCATTCTAACAGTTCAGTGTGCACACCTCCATGTGGACACACTCATTCTAACAGTTCAGTGTGCACACCTCCATGTGGACACACTCATTCTAACAGTTCAGTGTGCACAACTCCATGTGGACACACTCATTCTAACAGTTCATTGTGCACATCTCCATGTGGACACACTCATTCTAACAGTTCTCTGTGCACACTTCCATGTGGGCACACTCATTCAAACAGTTCAGTGTGCACACCTCCATGTGGGCACACTCATTCTAAGAGTTCAGTGTGCACACCTCCATGTGGGCACACTCATTCTAACAGTTCAGTGTGCACACCACAACAGGGACACACTCATTCTAACATTTCATTGTGCACACTTCCACAGGGACACACTCATTCTAACAGTTCAGTGTGCACACCTCCATGTGGACACACTCATTCTAACAGTTCAGTGTGCACACCTCCATGTGGACACACTCATTCTAACAGTTCATTGTGCACACCTCCACAGGGACACACTCATTCTAACCTTTCATTGTGCACACCTCCACAGGGACACACTCATTCTAACAGTTCAGTGTGCACACCTCCATGTGGACACACTCATTCTAACAATTCAATGTGCAAACCTCCATGTGGACACATTCTAACAGTTCAGTGTGCACACCTCCATGTGGACACATACATTCTAACAGTTCAGTGTGCACACCTCCATGTGGACACACTCATTCTAACAGTTCAGTGTGCGCACCTCCATGTGGACACACTCATTCTAACCGTTCAGTGTGCACACCTCCATGTGGACACACTCATTCTTACAGTTCAGTGTGCACACCTCCACAGGGACACACTCATTCTAACAGTTCAGTGTTCACACCTCCATGTGGACACACTCATTCTAACAGTTCAGTGTGCACACCTCCATGTGGGCCCACTCATTCTAACAGTTCAGTGTGCACACCTCCATGTGGACACACTCATTCTAACAGTTCAGTGTGCAAACCTCCATGTGGGCACACTCATTGTAACAGTTCAGTGTGCACACCTCCATGTGGACACATACATTCTACCAGTTCAGTGTGCACACCTCCATGTGGACACACTCATTCTAACAGTTCAGTGTGTACACCTCCACAGGGACAAATTCATTCTAACAGTTAAGTGTGCACAGGTCCATGTGATCACACTCATTCTAACAGTTCAGTGTGCACACCTCCATGTGGGCACACTCATTCTAACAGTTCAGTGTGCACACCTCCATGTGGACACACATATTCTAACAGTTCAGTGTGGACACTTCCATGTGGACACACACATTCTAACAGTTCAGTGTGCACACCTTTATGTGGACACACTCATTCTAACAGTTCAGTGTGCACAGCACCATGTGGACACACTCATTCTAACAGTTCAGTGTGCACACCTCCATGTGGACACACCCATTCTTACATTTCAGTGTGCACACCTCCACAGGGACACACTCATTCTAACAGTTCAGTCTGCACAACTGCATGTGGACACACTCATTCTAACAGTTCAGTGTGCACACCTCCATGTGGGCACACTCATTCTAACAGTTCAGTGTGCACACCTCCATGTGGACACACTCATTCTAACAGTTCAGTGTGCACACCTCCATGTGGACACACTCATTTAAACAGTTCAGTGTGCACACCTCCATGTGGACACACTCATTCTAACAGTTCAGTGTGCACACCTCCATGCATACACAGTCATTCTAACATTTCAGTGTGCACACCTCCACAGGGACACACTCATTCTAACAGTTAAGTGTGCACACCTCCATGTGGACACAGTCATTCTAACAGTTCAGTGTGCACACCTCCATGTAGGCACACTCATTCTAACAGTTGAGTGCACACCTCCACGTGGACACACTCATTCTATCAGTACAGAGTGCACACCTACATGTGGACATATTCTAACAGTTCTGTGTGCACAGCTCCATGTGCTCTCACTCAGTCTAACAGTTCAGTGTGCACACCTCCATGTGGACACACTCATTCTAACAGTTCAGTGTGCACACCTCCATGTGGACACACTCATTCTAACAGTTCAGTGTGCACACCTCCTTGTGGGCACACACATTCTAACAGTTCAGTGTGCACACCTCCATGTGGACACACTCATTTTAACAGTTCAGTGTGCACAACTCCATGTGGACACACTCATTCTAACCGTTCAGTGTGCACACCTCCATGTGGACACACTCATTCTAACAGTTCAATGTGCACACCTCCACAGGGACAAACTCATTCTAACAGTTCAGTGTTCACACCTCCATGTGGACACACTCATTCTAAAAGTTCAGTGTGCACACCTCCATATGGGCCCACTCATTCTAACAGTTCAGTGTGCACACCTCCACAGGGACAAACTCATTCTAACAGTTAAGTGTGCACACCTCCATGTGGACACAGTCATTCTAACAGTTCAGTGTGCACACCTCCATGTAGGCACACTCATTCTAACAGTTGAGTGCACACCTCCATGTGGGCACACTCATTCTAACAGTTCAGTGTGCACACCTCCATGTGGACACACTCATTCTAACAGTTTAGAGTGCAAACCTCCATGTGGGCACACTCATTCTAACAGTTCATGGTGCACACCTCCATGTGGACACACACATTCTAACATTTCAGTGTGCACACCTCCATGTGGACACACTCATTCTAACAGTTCAGTGTGCACACCTCCACAGTGACAAACTCATTCTAACCGTTAAGTGTGCACACCTCCATGTGGACACACTCATTCTAACAGTTCAGTGTGCACACCTCCATGTGGACACAGTCATTCTAACAGTTCAGTTTGCACACCTCCATGTGGGCACACTCATGCTAACAGTTGAGTGCATACCTCCATGTGGGCACACTCATTCTAACAGTTCAGTGTGCACACCTGCATGTGGACAGACTTATTCTAACATTTCAGTGTGGACACCTCCATGTGGACACACACATTCTAACAGTTCAGTGTGCACACCTCCATGTGGACACACTCATTCTAAAAGTTCAGTGTGCACAGCTCCCTGTGGATACACTCATTCTAACAGTTCAGTGTGCACTCCTCAATGTGGGCATACTCATTCTAACAGTTCAGTGTGCGCACCTCCATGTGGACACACTCATTCTAACCGTTCAGTGTGCACACCTCCATGTGGACACACTCATTCTAACAGTTCAGTGTGCACACCTCCACAGGGCCACACTCATTCTAACAGTTCAGTGTTCACACCTCCATGTGGACACACTCGTTCTAACAATTCAATGTGCACACCTCCATTTGGACACATTCTAACAGTTCAGTGTGCTCACCTACATGTAGACACACTCATTCTAACATTTCACTGTGCACACCTCCACAGGGACACAATCATTCTAACAATTCAGTGTGCACACCTCCATGCAGACACAGTCATTTTAACAGTTCTGTGTGCACACCTCCATGTATACACACTCATTCTAACAGTTCAGTGTGCACACCTCCATGCATACACAGTCATTCTAACAGTTCAGTGTGCACACCTCCACAGGGACACACTCATTCTAACAGTTCAGTATGCACACCTCCCTTGGACACACTCATTCTTACAGTACAGTGTGCACACCTCCATGTGGACATATTCTAACAATTCAGTGTGCATACCTCCATGTGGGCCCACTCATTCTAACAGTTCAGTGTTCTCACGTCCATGTAGACAACCTCATTCTACCATTTCAGTGTGCACACCTCCACAGGGACACACTCATTCTAACAGTTCAGTGTGCACACCTCCATGGGGACACACTCATTCTAACAGTTCAGTGTGCACACCTCCATGTGGACACACTCATTCTAACAGTTCAGTGTGCACATCTCCATGTGGACACACTCATTCTAACAGTTCACTGTGCACACTTCTATGTGGGCACACACATTCTAACAGTTCAGTGTGCACACCTCCATGTGGACACACTCATTCTAACAGTTCAGTGTGCACAACTCCATGTGGACACACTCATTCTAACCGTTCAGTGTGCACACCTCCATGTGGACACACTCATTCTAACAGTTCAATGTGCACACCTCCACAGGGACAAACTCATTCTAACAGTTCAGTGTTCACACCTCCATGTGGACACACTCATTCTAAAAGTTCAGTGTGCACACCTCCATATGGGCCCACTCATTCTAACAGTTCAGTGTGCACACCTCCACAGGGACAAACTCATTCTAACAGTTAAGTGTGCACACCTCCATGTGGACACAGTCATTCTAACAGTTCAGTGTGCACACCTCCATGTAGGCACACTCATTCTAACAGTTGAGTGCACACCTCCATGTGGGCACACTCATTCTAACAGTTCAGTGTGCACACCTCCATGTGGACACACTCATTCTAACAGTTTAGTGTGCAAACCTCCATGTGGGCACACTCATTCTAACAGTTCAGTGTGCACACCTCCATGTGGACACACACATTCTAACATTTCAGTGTGCACAACTCCATGTGGACACACTCATTCTAACAGTTCAGTGTGCACACCTCCACAGTGACAAACTCATTCTAACCGTTAAGTGTGCACACCTCCATGTGGACACACTCATTCTAACAGTTCAGTGTGCACACCTCCATGTGGACACAGTCATTCTAACAGTTCAGTTTGCACACCTCCATGTGGGCACACTCATGCTAACAGTTGAGTGCACACCTCCATGTGGGCACACTCATTCTAACAGTTCAGTGTGCACACCTCCATGTGGACACACTTATTCTAACATTTCAGTGTGGACACCTCCATGTGGACACACACATTCTAACAGTTCAGTGTGCACACCTCCATGTGGACACACTCATTCTAAAAGTTCAGTGTGCACAGCTCCCTGTGGACATACTCATTCTAATAGTTCAGTGTGCACTCCTCAATGTGGGCATACTCATTCTAACAGTTCAGTGTGCGCACCTCCATGTGGACACACTAATTCTAACCGTTCAGTGTGCACACCTCCATGTGGACACACTCATTCTAACAGTTCAGTGTGCACACCTCCACAGGGCCACACTCATTCTAACAGTTCAGTGTTCACACCTCCATGTGGACACACTCATTCTAACAGTTCAGTGTGCACACCTCCATGTGGACACACTCATTCTAACAGTTCAGTGTGCAAACCTCCATGTGGGCACACTCATTGTAACAGTTCAGTGTGCACACCTCCATGTGGACACACACATTCTAACAGTTCAGTGTGCACACCTCCATGTGGACACACTCATTCTAACAGTTCAGTGTGCACACCTTCACAGGGACAAACTCATACTAACAGTTTTGTGTGCACACGTCCATGTGGACACACTCATTCTAACATTTCAGTGTGCACACCTCCATGTGGACACAGTCATTCTAACAGTTCAGTGTGCACACTTCCATGTGGGCACACTCATTCTAACAGTTCAGTGTGCACACCTCCATGTGGGCACACTCATTCTAACAGTTAAGTGTGCGCACCTCCATGTGGGCACACTCATTCTAACAGTTCAGTGTGCACACCTCCATGTGGACACACCCATTCTTACATTTCAGTGTGCACACCTCCACAGGGACACACTCATTCTAACAGTTCAGTCTGCAAAACTGCATGTGGACACACTCATTCTAACAGTTCAGTGTGCACAGCTCCATGTGGACACACACATTCTAACAGTTCAGTGTGCACACCTCCATGTGGACACACCCATTCTTACATTTCAGTGTGCACACCTCCACAGGGACACACTCATTCTAACAGTTCAGTCTGCACAACTGCATGTGGACACACTCATTCTAACAGTTCAGTGTGCACACGTCCATGTGCACACACTCATTCTAACAGTTCAGTGTGCACACCTGCATGTGGACACACTCATTCTAACAGTTCAGTGTGCACACCTCCATGTGGACACACTCATTCTAACAGTTCAGTGTGCACACCTCCATGTGGACACACTCATTCTAACAGTTCAGTGTGCACACCTCCATGTGGACACACTCATTCTAACAGTTCAGTGTGCACAACTCCATGTGGACACACTCATTCTAACAGTTCATTGTGCACATCTCCATGTGGACACACTCATTCTAACAGTTCTCTGTGCACACTTCCATGTGGGCACACTCATTCAAACAGTTCAGTGTGCACACCTCCATGTGGGCACACTCATTCTAAGAGTTCAGTGTGCACACCTCCATGTGGGCACACTCATTCTAACAGTTCAGTGTGCACACCACAACAGGGACACACTCATTCTAACATTTCATTGTGCACACTTCCACAGGGACACACTCATTCTAACAGTTCAGTGTGCACACCTCCATGTGGACACACTCATTCTAACAGTTCAGTGTGCACACCTCCATGTGGACACACTCATTCTAACAGTTCATTGTGCACACCTCCACAGGGACACACTCATTCTAACCTTTCATTGTGCACACCTCCATAGGGACACACTCATTCTAACAGTTCAGTGTGCACACCTCCATGTGGACACACTCATTCTAACAATTCAATGTGCAAACCTCCATGTGGACACATTCTAACAGTTCAGTGTGCACACCTCCATGTGGACACATACATTCTAACAGTTCAGTGTGCACACCTCCATGTGGACACACTCATTCTAACAGTTCAGTGTGCGCACCTCCATGTGGACACACTCATTCTAACCGTTCAGTGTGCACACCTCCATGTGGACACACTCATTCTTACAGTTCAGTGTGCACACCTCCACAGGGACACACTCATTCTAACAGTTCAGTGTTCACACCTCCATGTGGACACACTCATTCTAACAGTTCAGTGTGCACACCTCCATGTGGGCCCACTCATTCTAACAGTTCAGTGTGCACACCTCCATGTGGACACACTCATTCTAACAGTTCAGTGTGCAAACCTCCATGTGGGCACACTCATTGTAACAGTTCAGTGTGCACACCTCCATGTGGACACATACATTCTACCAGTTCAGTGTGCACACCTCCATGTGGACACACTCATTCTAACAGTTCAGTGTGTACACCTCCACAGGGACAAATTCATTCTAACAGTTAAGTGTGCACACGTCCATGTGATCACACTCATTCTAACAGTTCAGTGTGCACACCTCCATGTGGGCACACTCATTCTAACAGTTCAGTGTGCACACCTCCATGTGGACACACATATTCTAACAGTTCAGTGTGGACACTTCCATGTGGACACACACATTCTAACAGTTCAGTGTGCACACCTTTATGTGGACACACTCATTCTAACAGTTCAGTGTGCACAGCACCATGTGGACACACTCATTCTAACAGTTCAGTGTGCACACCTCCATGTGGACACACCCATTCTTACATTTCAGTGTGCACACCTCCACAGGGACACACTCATTCTAACAGTTCAGTCTGCACAACTGCATGTGGACACACTCATTCTAACAGTTCAGTGTGCACACCTCCATGTGGGCACACTCATTCTAACAGTTCAGTGTGCACACCTCCATGTGGACACACTCATTCTAACAGTTCAGTGTGCACACCTCCATGTGGACACACTCATTTAAACAGTTCAGTGTGCACACCTCCATGTGGACACACTCATTCTAACAGTTCAGTGTGCACACCTCCATGCATACACAGTCATTCTAACATTTCAGTGTGCACACCTCCACAGGGACACACTCATTCTAACAGTTAAGTGTGCACACCTCCATGTGGACACAGTCATTCTAACAGTTCAGTGTGCACACCTCCATGTAGGCACACTCATTCTAACAGTTGAGTGCACACCTCCACGTGGACACACTCATTCTATCAGTACAGAGTGCACACCTACATGTGGACATATTCTAACAGTTCTGTGTGCACAGCTCCATGTGCTCTCACTCAGTCTAACAGTTCAGTGTGCACACGTCCATGTGGACACACTCATTCTAACAGTTCAGTGTGCACACCTCCATGTGGACACACTCATTCTCACAGTTCAGTGTGCACACCTCCATGTGGGCACACACATTCTAACAGTTCAGTGTGCACACCTCCATGTGGACACACTCATTTTAACAGTTCAGTGTGCACAACTCCATGTGGACACACTCATTCTAACCGTTCAGTGTGCACACCTCCATGTGGACACACTCATTCTAACAGTTCAATGTGCACACCTCCACAGGGACAAACTCATTCTAACAGTTCAGTGTTCACACCTCCATGTGGACACACTCATTCTAAAAGTTCAGTGTGCACACCTCCATATGGGCCCACTCATTCTAACAGTTCAGTGTGCACACCTCCACAGGGACAAACTCATTCTAACAGTTAAGTGTGCACACCTCCATGTGGACACAGTCATTCTAACAGTTCAGTGTGCACACCTCCATGTAGGCACACTCATTCTAACAGTTGAGTGCACACCTCCATGTGGGCACACTCATTCTAACAGTTCAGTGTGCACACCTCCATGTGGACACACTCATTCTAACAGTTTAGAGTGCAAACCTCCATGTGGGCACACTCATTCTAACAGTTCAGGGTGCACACCTCCACAGTGACAAACTCATTCTAACCGTTAAGTGTGCACACCTCCATGTGGACACACTCATTCTAACAGGTCAGTGTGCACACCTCCATGTGGACACAGTCATTCTAACAGTTCAGTTTGCACACCTCCATGTGGGCACACTCATGCTAACAGTTGAGTGCATACCTCCATGTGGGCACACTCATTCTAACAGTTCAGTGTGCACACCTGCATGTGGACACACTTATTCTAACATTTCAGTGTGGACACCTCCATGTGGACACACACATTCTAACAGTTCAGTGTGCACACCTCCATGTGGACACACTCATTCTAAAAGTTCAGTGTGCACAGCTCCCTGTGGATACACTCATTCTAACAGTTCAGTGTGCACTCCTCAATGTGGGCATACTCATTCTAACAGTTCAGTGTGCGCACCTCCATGTGGACACACTCATTCTAACCGTTCAGTGTGCACACCTCCATGTGGACACACTCATTCTAACAGTTCAGTGTGCACACCTCCACAGGGCCACACTCATTCTAACAGTTCAGTGTTCACACCTCCATGTGGACACACTCGTTCTAACAATTCAATGTGCACACCTCCATTTGGACACATTCTAACAGTTCAGTGTGCTCACCTACATGTAGACACACTCATTCTAACATTTCACTGTGCACACCTCCACAGGGACACAATCATTCTAACAATTCAGTGTGCACACCTCCATGCAGACACAGTCATTTTAACAGTTCTGTGTGCACACCTCCATGTATACACACTCATTCTAACAGTTCAGTGTGCACACCTCCATGCATACACAGTCATTCTAACAGTTCAGTGTGCAAACCTCCACAGGGACACACTCATTCTAACAGTTCAGTATGCACACCTCCCTTGGACACACTCATTCTTACAGTACACTGTGCACACCTCCATGTGGACATATTCTAACAATTCAGTGTGCATACCTCCATGTGGGCCCACTCATTCTAACAGTTCAGTGTTCTCACGTCCATGTAGACAACCTCATTCTACCATTTCAGTGTGCACACCTCCACAGGGACACACTCATTCTAACAGTTCAGTGTGCACACCTCCATGGGGACACACTCATTCTAACAGTTCAGTGTGCACACCTCCATGTGGACACACTCATTCTAACAGTTCAGTGTGCACATCTCCATGTGGACACACTCATTCTAACAGTTCACTGTGCACACTTCTATGTGGGCACACACATTCTAACAGTTCAGTGTGCACACCTCCATGTGGACACACTCATTCTAACAGTTCAGTGTGCACAACTCCATGTGGACACACTCATTCTAACCGTTCAGTGTGCACACCTCCATGTGGACACACTCATTCTAACAGTTCAATGTGCACACCTCCACAGGGACAAACTCATTCTAACAGTTCAGTGTTCACACCTCCATGTGGACACACTCATTCTAAAAGTTCAGTGTGCACACCTCCATATGGGCCCACTCATTCTAACAGTTCAGTGTGCACACCTCCACAGGGACAAACTCATTCTAACAGTTAAGTGTGCACACCTCCATGTGGACACAGTCATTCTAACAGTTCAGTGTGCACACCTCCATGTAGGCACACTCATTCTAACAGTTGAGTGCACACCTCCATGTGGGCACACTCATTCTAACAGTTCAGTGTGCACACCTCCATGTGGACACACTCATTCTAACAGTTTAGTGTGCAAACCTCCATGTGGGCACACTCATTCTAACAGTTCAGTGTGCACACCTCCATGTGGACACACACATTCTAACATTTCAGTGTGCACACCTCCATGTGGACACACTCATTCTAACAGTTCAGTGTGCACACCTCCACAGTGACAAACTCATTCTAACCGTTAAGTGTGCACACCTCCATGTGGACACACTCATTCTAACAGTTCAGTGTGCACACCTCCATGTGGACACAGTCATTCTAACAGTTCAGTTTGCACACCTCCATGTGGGCACACTCATGCTAACAGTTGAGTGCACACCTCCATGTGGGCACACTCATTCTAACAGTTCAGTGTGCACACCTCCATGTGGACACACTTATTCTAACATTTCAGTGTGGACACCTCCATGTGGACACACACATTCTAACAGTTCAGTGTGCACACCTCCATGTGGACACACTCATTCTAAAAGTTCAGTGTGCACAGCTCCCTGTGGACACACTCATTCTAACAGTTCAGTGTGCACTCCTCAATGTGGGCATACTCATTCTAACAGTTCAGTGTGCGCACCTCCATGTGGACACACTCATTCTAACAGTTTAGAGTGCAAACCTCCATGTGGGCACACTCATTCTAACAGTTCAGGGTGCACACCTCCACAGTGACAAACTCATTCTAACCGTTAAGTGTGCACACCTCCATGTGGACACACTCATTCTAACAGTTCAGTGTGCACACCTCCATGTGGACACAGTCATTCTAACAGTTCAGTTTGCACACCTCCATGTGGGCACACTCATGCTAACAGTTGAGTGCATACCTCCATGTGGGCACACTCATTCTAACAGTTCAGTGTGCACACCTGCATGTGGACACACTTATTCTAACATTTCAGTGTGGACACCTCCATGTGGACACACACATTCTAACAGTTCAGTGTGCACACCTCCATGTGGACACACTCATTCTAAAAGTTCAGTGTGCACAGCTCCCTGTGGATACACTCATTCTAACAGTTCAGTGTGCACTCCTCAATGTGGGCATACTCATTCTAACAGTTCAGTGTGCGCACCTCCATGTGGACACACTCATTCTAACCGTTCAGTGTGCACACCTCCATGTGGACACACTCATTCTAACAGTTCAGTGTGCACACCTCCACAGGGCCACACTCATTCTAACAGTTCAGTGTTCACACCTCCATGTGGACACACTCGTTCTAACAATTCAATGTGCACACCTCCATTTGGACACATTCTAACAGTTCAGTGTGCTCACCTACATGTAGACACACTCATTCTAACATTTCACTGTGCACACCTCCACAGGGACACAATCATTCTAACAATTCAGTGTGCACACCTCCATGCAGACACAGTCATTTTAACAGTTCTGTGTGCACACCTCCATGTATACACACTCATTCTAACAGTTCAGTGTGCACACCTCCATGCATACACAGTCATTCTAACAGTTCAGTGTGCAAACCTCCACAGGGACACACTCATTCTAACAGTTCAGTATGCACACCTCCCTTGGACACACTCATTCTTACAGTACAGTGTGCACACCTCCATGTGGACATATTCTAACAATTCAGTGTGCATACCTCCATGTGGGCCCACTCATTCTAACAGTTCAGTGTTCTCACGTCCATGTAGACAACCTCATTCTACCATTTCAGTGTGCACACCTCCACAGGGACACACTCATTCTAACAGTTCAGTGTGCACACCTCCATGGGGACACACTCATTCTAACAGTTCAGTGTGCACACCTCCATGTGGACACACTCATTCTAACAGTTCAGTGTGCACATCTCCATGTGGACACACTCATTCTAACAGTTCACTGTGCACACTTCTATGTGGGCACACACATTCTAACAGTTCAGTGTGCACACCTCCATGTGGACACACTCATTCTAACAGTTCAGTGTGCACAACTCCATGTGGACACACTCATTCTAACCGTTCAGTGTGCACACCTCCATGTGGACACACTCATTCTAACAGTTCAATGTGCACACCTCCACAGGGACAAACTCATTCTAACAGTTCAGTGTTCACACCTCCATGTGGACACACTCATTCTAAAAGTTCAGTGTGCACACCTCCATATGGGCCCACTCATTCTAACAGTTCAGTGTGCACACCTCCACAGGGACAAACTCATTCTAACAGTTAAGTGTGCACACCTCCATGTGGACACAGTCATTCTAACAGTTCAGTGTGCACACCTCCATGTAGGCACACTCATTCTAACAGTTGAGTGCACACCTCCATGTGGGCACACTCATTCTAACAGTTCAGTGTGCACACCTCCATGTGGACACACTCATTCTAACAGTTTAGTGTGCAAACCTCCATGTGGGCACACTCATTCTAACAGTTCAGTGTGCACACCTCCATGTGGACACACACATTCTAACATTTCAGTGTGCACACCTCCATGTGGACACACTCATTCTAACAGTTCAGTGTGCACACCTCCACAGTGACAAACTCATTCTAACCGTTAAGTGTGCACACCTCCATGTGGACACACTCATTCTAACAGTTCAGTGTGCACACCTCCATGTGGACACAGTCATTCTAACAGTTCAGTTTGCACACCTCCATGTGGGCACACTCATGCTAACAGTTGAGTGCACACCTCCATGTGGGCACACTCATTCTAACAGTTCAGTGTGCACACCTCCATGTGGACACACTTATTCTAACATTTCAGTGTGGACACCTCCATGTGGACACACACATTCTAACAGTTCAGTGTGCACACCTCCATGTGGACACACTCATTCTAAAAGTTCAGTGTGCACAGCTCCCTGTGGACACACTCATTCTAACAGTTCAGTGTGCACTCCTCAATGTGGGCATACTCATTCTAACAGTTCAGTGTGCGCACCTCCATGTGGACACACTCATTCTAACCGTTCAGTGTGCACACCTCCATGTGGACACACTCATTCTAACAGTTCAGTGTGCACACCTCCACAGGGCCACACTCATTCTAACAGTTCAGTGTTCACACCTCCATGTGGACACACTCATTCTAACAGTTCAGTGTGCACACCTCCATGTGGACACACTCATTCTAACAGTTCAGTGTGCAAACCTCCATGTGGGCACACTCATTCTAACAGTTCAGTGTGCACACCTCCATGTGGACACACACATTCTAACAGTTCAGTGTGCACACCTCCATGTGGACACACTCATTCTAACAGTTCAGTGTGCACACCTTCACAGGGACAAACTCATACTAACAGTTTTGTGTGCACACGTCCATGTGGACACACTCATTCTAAAAGTTCAGTGTGCACACCTCCATGTGGACACAGTCATTCAAACAGTTCAGTGCGCTCACTTCCATGTGGGCACACTCATTCTAACAGTTCAGTGTGCACACCTCCATGTGGGCACACTCATTCTAACAGTTCAGTGTGCGCACCTCCATGTGGGCACACTCATTCTAAGAGTTCAGTGTGCGCACCACAACAGGGACACACTCATTCTAACATTTCATTGTGCACACTTCCACAGGGACACACTCATTCTAACAGTTCAGTGTGCACACCTCCATGTGGACACACTCATTCTAACAGTTCAGTGTGCACACCTCCATGTGGACACACTCATTCTAACAGTTCAGTGTGCACACCTCCACAGGGACACACTCATTCTAACCTTTCATTGTGCACACCTCCACAGGGACACACTCATTCTAACAGTTCAGTGTGCACACCTCCATGTGGACACACTCATTCTAACAATTCAATGTGCAAACCTCCATGTGGACACATTCTAACAGTTCAGTGTGCACACCTCCATGTGGACACATACATTCTAACAGTTCAGTGTGCACACCTCCATGTGGACACACTCATTCTAACAGTTCAGTGTGCGCACCTCCATGTGGACACACTCATTCTAACCGTTCAGTGTGCACACCTCCATGTGGACACACTCATTCTTACAGTTCAGTGTGCACACATCCACAGGGACACACTCATTCTAACAGTTCAGTGTTCACACCTCCATGTGGACACACTCATTCTAACAGTTCAGTGTGCACACCTCCATGTGGGCCCACTCATTCTAACAGTTCAGTGTGCACACCTCCATGTGGACACACTCATTCTAACAGTTCAGTGTGCACACCTCCATGTGGACACACTCATTCTAACAGTTCAGTGTGCAAACCTCCATGTGGGCACACTCATTGTAACAGTTCAGTGTGCACACCTCCATGTGGACACATACATTCTACCAGTTCAGTGTGCACACCTCCATGTGGGCACACTCATTCTAACAGTTCAGTGTGCACACCTCCAGGTTGACACACTCATTCTAACAGTTCAGTGTGCACACCTCCATGTGGGCACACACATTCTAACAGTTCAGTGTGCACACCTCCATGTGGACACACTCATTTTAACAGTTCAGTGTGCACAACTCCATGTGGACACACTCATTCTAACAGTTCAGTGTGCACACCTTTATGTGGACACACTCATTCTAACAGTTCAGTGTGCACAGCACCATGTGGACACACTCATTCTAACAGTTCAGTGTGCACACCTCCATGTGGACACACCCATTCTTACATTTCAGTGTGCACACCTCCACAGGGACACACTCATTCTAACAGTTCAGTCTGCACAACTGCATGTGGACACACTCATTCTAACAGTTCAGTGTGCACACCTCCATGTGGGCACACTCATTCTAACAGTTCAGTGTGCACACCTCCATGTGGACACACTCATTCTATCAGTACAGAGTGCACACCTCCATGTGGACATATTCTAACAGTTCTGTGTGCACAGCTCCATGTGGGCTCACTCATTCTAACAGTTCAGTGTGCACACCTCCATGTGGACACACTCATTCTAACAGTTCAGTGTGCACACCTCCATGTGGACACAGTCATTCTAACAGTTCAGTGTGCACACCTCCATGTAGGCACACTCATTCTAACAGTTGAGTGCACACCTCCACGTGGACACACTCATTCTATCAGTACAGAGTGCACACCTCCATGTGAATATATTCTAACAGTTCTGTGTGCACAGCTCCATGTGGGCTTACTCATTCTAACAGTTCAGTGTGCACACCTCCATGTGGACACACTCATTCTAACAGTTCAGTGTGCACACCTCCAGGTTGACACACTCATTCTAACAGTTCAGTGTGCACACCTCCATGTGGGCACACACATTCTAACAGTTCAGTGTGCACACCTCCATGTGGACACACTCATTTTAACAGTTCAGTGTGCACAACTCCATGTGGAAACACTCATTCTAACCGTTCAGTGTGCACACCTCCATGTGGACACACTCATTCTAACAGTTCAATGTGCACACCTCCACAGGGACAAACTCATTCTAACAGTTCAGTGTTCACACCTCCATGTGGACACACTCATTCTAAAAGTTCAGTGTGCACACCTCCATATGGGCCCACTCATTCTAACAGTTCAGTGTGCACACCTCCACAGGGACAAACTCATTCTAACAGTTAAGTGTGCACACCTCCATGTGGACACAGTCATTCTAACAGTTCAGTGTGCACACCTCCATGTAGGGACACTCATTCTAACAGTTGAGTGCACACCTCCATGTGGGCACACTCATTCTAACAGTTCAGTGTGCACACCTCCATGTGGACACACTCATTCTAACAGTTTAGAGTGCAAACCTCCATGTGGGCACACTCATTCTAACAGTTCAGGGTGCACACCTCCATGTGGACACACACATTCTAACATTTCAGTGTGCACACCTCCATGTGGACACACTCATTCTAACAGTTCAGTGTGCACACCTCCACAGTGACAAACTCATTCTAACCGTTAAGTGTGCACACCTCCATGTGGACACACTCATTCTAACAGTTCAGTGTGCACACCTCCATGTGGACACAGTCATTCTAACAGTTCAGTTTGCACACCTCCATGTGGGCACACTCATGCTAACAGTTGAGTGCATACCTCCATGTGGGCACACTCATTCTAACAGTTCAGTGTGCACACCTCCATGTGGACACACTTATTCTAACATTTCAGTGTGGACACCTCCATGTGGACACACACATTCTAACAGTTCAGTGTGCACACCTCCATGTGGACACACTCATTCTAAAAGTTCAGTGTGCACAGCTCCCTGTGGACACACTCATTCTAACAGTTCAGTGTGCACTCCTCAATGTGGGCATACTCATTCTAACAGTTCAGTGTGCGCACCTCCATGTGGACACACTCATTCTAACCGTTCAGTGTGCACACCTCCATGTGGACACACTCATTCTAACAGTTCAGTGTGCACACCTCCACAGGGCCACACTCATTCTAACAGTTCAGTGTTCACACCTCCATGTGGACACACTCATTCTAACAGTTCAGTGTGCACACCTCCATGTGGGCACACTCATTCTAACAGTTCAGTGTGCACACCTCCATGTGGACACACACATTCTAACAGTTCAGTGTGCACACCTCCATGTGGACACACTCATTCTAACAGTTCAGTGTGCACACCTTCACAGGGACAAACTCATTCTAACAGTTTTGTGTGCACACGTCCATGTGGACACACTCATTCTAAAAGTTCAGTGTGCACACCTCCATGTGGACACAGTCATTCTAACAGTTCAGTGTGCGCACTTCCATGTGGGCACACTCATTCTAACAGTTCAGTGTGCACACCTCCATGTGGGCACACTCATTCTAACAGTTCAGTGTGCGCACCTCCATGTGGGCACACTCATTCTAACAGTTCAGTGTGCGCACCACAACAGGGACAGACTCATTCTAACATTTCATTGTGCACACTTCCACAGGGACACACTCATTCTAACAGTTCAGTGTGCACACCTCCATGTGGACACACTCATTCTAACAGTTCAGTGTGCACACCTCCATGTGGACACACTCATTCTAACAGTTCAGTGTGCACACCTCCACAGGGACACACTCATTCTAACCTTTCATTGTGCACACCTCCACAGGGACACACTCATTCTAACAGTTCAGTGTGCACACCTCCATGTGGACACACTCATTCTAACAATTCAATGTGCAAACCTCCATGTGGACACATTCTAACAGTTCAGTGTGCACACCTCCATGTGGACACATACATTCTAACAGTTCAGTGTGCACACCTCCATGTGGACACACTCATTCTAACAGTTCAGTGTGCGCACCTCCATGTGGACACATACATTCTACCAGTTCAGTGTGCACACCTCCATGTGGGCACACTCATTCTAACAGTTCAGTGTGCACACCTCCATGTGGACACACATATTCTAACAGTTCAGTGTGGACACTTCCATGTGGACACACACATTCTAACAGTTCAGTGTGCACACCTTTATGTGGACACACTCATTCTAACAGTTCAGTGTGCACAGCACCATGTGGACACACTCATTCTAACAGTTCAGTGTGCACACCTCCATGTGGACACACCCATTCTTACATTTCAGTGTGCACACCTCCACAGGGACACACTCATTCTAACAGTTCAGTCTGCACAACTGCATGTGGACACACTCATTCTAACAGTTCAGTGTGCACACCTCCATGTGGGCACACTCATTCTAACAGTTCAGTGTGCACACCTCCATGTGGACACACTCATTCTAACAGTTCAGTGTGCACACCTCCATGTGGACACACTCATTTAAACAGTTCTGTGTGCACACCTCCATGTGGACACACTCATTCTAACAGTTCAGTGTGCACACCTCCATGCATACACAGTCATTCTAACAGTTCAGTGTGCACACCTCCATGTGGACACACTCATTCTAACAGTTCAGTGTGCACACCTCCATGTGGACACACTCATTCTAACAGTTCAGTGTGCACACCTCCATGTGGGCACACACATTCTAACAGTTCAGTGTGCACACCTCCATGTGGACACACTCATTTTAACAGTTCAGTGTGCACAACTCCATGTGGACACACTCATTCTAACCGTTCAGTGTGCACACCTCCATGTGGACACACTCATTCTAACAGTTCAATGTGCACACCTCCACAGGGACAAACTCATTCTAACAGTTCAGTGTTCACACCTCCATGTGGACACACTCATTCTAAAAGTTCAGTGTGCACACCTCCTTATGGGCCCACTCATTCTAACAGTTCAGTGTGCACACCTCCACAGGGACAAACTCATTCTAACAGTTAAGTGTGCACACCTCCATGTGGACACAGTCATTCTAACAGTTCAGTGTGCACACCTCCATGTAGGCACACTCATTCTAACAGTTGAGTGCACACCTCCATGTGGGCACACTCATTCTAACAGTTCAGTGTGCACACCTCCATGTGGACACACTCATTCTAACAGTTTAGTGTGCAAAACTCCATGTGGGCACACTCATTCTAACAGTTCAGGGTGCACACCTCCATGTGGACACACACATTCTAACATTTCAGTGTGCACACCTCCATGTACACACTCATTCTAACAGTTCAGTGTGCACACCTCCACAGTGACAAACTCATTCTAACCGTTAAGTGTGCACACCTCCATGTGGACACACTCATTCTAACAGTTCAGTGTGCACACCTCCATGTGGACACAGTCATTCTAACAGTTCAGTTTGCACACCTCCATGTGGGCACACTCATGCTAACAGTTGAGTGCACACCTCCATGTGGGCACACTCATTCTAACAGTTCAGTGTGCACACCTTCAGAGGGACAAACTCATTCTAACAGTTTTGTGTGCACACGTCCATGTGGACACACTCATTCTAAAAGTTCAGTGTGCACACCTCCATGTGGACACAGTCATTCTAACAATTCAGTGTGCGCACTTCCATGTGGGCACACTCATTCTAACAGTTCAGTGTGCACACCTCCATGTGGGCACACTCATTCTAGCAGTTCAGTGTGCGCACCTCCATGTGGGCACACTCATTCTAACAGTTCAGTGTGCGCACTTCCATGTGGGCACACTCATTCTAACAGTTCAGTGTGCACACCTCCATGTGGACACACACATTCTAACAGTTCAGTGTGCACACCTCCATGTGGGCACACTCATTCTAACAGTTGAGTGCACACCTCCATGTGGGCACACTCATTCTAACAGTTCAGTGTGCACACCTCCATGTGGACACACCCATTCTTACATTTCAGTGTGCACACCTCCACAGGGAAACACTCATTGTAACAGTTCAGTCTGCACAACTGCATGTGGACACACTCATTCTAACAGTTCAGTGTGCACACGTCCATGTGCACACACTCATTCTAACAGTTCAGTGTGCACACCTGCATGTGGACACACTCATTCTAACAGTTCATTGTGCACACCTCCATGTGGACACACTCATTCTAACAGTTCAGTGTGCACACCTCCATGTGGACACACTCATTCTAACAGTTCAGTGTGCACACCTCCATGTGGACACACTCATTCTAACAGTTCAGTGTGCACAACTCCATGTGGACACACTCATTCTAACAGTTCATTGTGCACATCTCCATGTGGACACACTCAGAATTAACAGTTCTCTGTGCACACTTCCATGTGGGCACACTCATTCAAACAGTTCAGTGTGCACACCTCCATGTGGGCACACTCATTCTAAGAGTTCAGTGTGCACACCTCCATGTGGGCACACTCATTCTAACAGTTCAGTGTGCACACCACAACAGGGACACACTCATTCTAACATTTCATTGTGCACACTTCCACAGGCACACACTCATTCTAACAGTTCAGTGTGCACACCTCCATGTGGACACACTCATTCTAACAGTTCAGTGTGCACACCTCCGTGTGGACACACTCATTCTAACAGTTCAGTGTGCACACCTCCACAGGGACACACTCATTCTAACCTTTCATTGTGCACACCTCCACAGGGACACACTCATTCTAACAGTTCAGTGTGCACACCTCCATGTGGACACACTCATTCAAACAATTCAATGTGCAAACCTCCATGTGGACACATTCTAACAGTTCAGTGTGCACACCTCCATGTCGACACATACATTCTAACAGTTCAGTGTGCACACCTCCATGTGGACACACTCATTCTAACAGTTCAGTGTGCGCACCTCCATGTGGACACACTCATTCTAACCGTTCAGTGTGCACACCTCCATGTGGACACACTCATTCTTACAGTTCAGTGTGCACACCTCCACAGGGACACACTCATTTTAACAGTTCAGTGTTCACACCTCCATGTGGACACACTCATTCTAACAGTTCAGTGTGCACACCTCCATGTGGGCCCACTCATTCAAACAGTTCAGTGTGCACACCTCCATGTGGGCACACTCATTCTAAGAGTTCAGTGTGCACACCTCCATGTGGGCACACTCATTCTAACAGTTCAGTGTGCACACCTCCATGTGGACACACACATTCTAACAGTTCAGTGTGCACACCTCCATGTGGACACACTCATTCTAACAGTTCAGTGTGCACACCTTCACAGGGACAAACTCATTCTAACAGTTTTGTGTGCACACGTCCATGTGGACACACTCATTCTAAAAGTTCAGTGTGCACACCTCCATGTGGACACAGTCATTCTAACAGTTCAGTGTGCGCACTTCCATGTGGGCACACTCATTCTAACAGTTCAGTGTGCACACCTCCATGTGGGCACACTCATTCTAACAGTTCAGTGTGCGCACCTCCATGTGGGCACACTCATTCTAACAGTTCAGTGTGCGCACCACAACAGGGACAGACTCATTCTAACATTTCATTGTGCACACTTCCACAGGGACACACTCATTCTAACAGTTCAGTGTGCACACCTCCATGTGGACACACTCATTCTAACAGTTCAGTGTGCACACCTCCATGTGGACACACTCATTCTAACAGTTCAGTGTGCACACCTCCACAGGGACACACTCATTCTAACCTTTCATTGTGCACACCTCCACAGGGACACACTCATTCTAACAGTTCAGTGTGCACACCTCCATGTGGACACACTCATTCTAACAATTCAATGTGCAAACCTCCATGTGGACACATTCTAACAGTTCAGTGTGCACACCTCCATGTGGACACATACATTCTAACAGTTCAGTGTGCACACATCCATGTGGACACACTCATTCTAACAGTTCAGTGTGCGCACCTCCATGTGGACACACTCATTCTAACCGTTCAGTGTGCACACCTCCATGTGGACACACTCATTCTTACAGTTCAGTGTGCACACCTCCACAGGGACACACTCATTCTAACAGTTCAGTGTTCACACCTCCATGTGGACACACTCATTCTAACAGTTCAGTGTGCACACCTCCATGTGGGCCCACTCATTCTAACAGTTCAGTGTGCACACCTCCATGTGGACACACTCATTCTAACAGTTCAGTGTGCACACCTCCATGTGGACACACTCATTCTAACAGTTCAGTGTGCAAACCTCCATGTGGGCACACTCATTGTAACAGTTCAGTGTGCACACCTCCATGTGGACACATACATTCTACCAGTTCAGTGTGCACACCTCCATGTGGGCACACTCATTCTAACAGTTCAGTGTGCACACCTCCAGGTTGACACACTCATTCTAACAGTTCAGTGTGCACACCTCCATGTGGGCACACACATTCTAACAGTTCAGTGTGCACACCTCCATGTGGACACACTCATTTTAACAGTTCAGTGTGCACAACTCCATGTGGACACACTCATTCTAACAGTTCAGTGTGCACACCTTTATGTGGACACACTCATTCTAACAGTTCAGTGTGCACAGCACCATGTGGACACACTCATTCTAACAGTTCAGTGTGCACACCTCCATGTGGACACACCCATTCTTACATTTCAGTGTGCACACCTCCACAGGGACACACTCATTCTAACAGTTCAGTCTGCACAACTGCATGTGGACACACTCATTCTAACAGTTCAGTGTGCACACCTCCATGTGGGCACACTCATTCTAACAGTTCAGTGTGCACACCTCCATGTGGACACACTCATTCTATCAGTACAGAGTGCACACCTCCATGTGGACATATTCTAACAGTTCTGTGTGCACAGCTCCATGTGGGCTCACTCATTCTAACAGTTCAGTGTGCACACCTCCATGTGGACACACTCATTCTAACAGTTCAGTGTGCACACCTCCATGTGGACACAGTCATTCTAACAGTTCAGTGTGCACACCTCCATGTAGGCACACTCATTCTAACAGTTGAGTGCACACCTCCACGTGGACACACTCATTCTATCAGTACAGAGTGCACACCTCCATGTGAACATATTCTAACAGTTCTGTGTGCACAGCTCCATGTGGGCTTACTCATTCTAACAGTTCAGTGTGCACACCTCCATGTGGACACACTCATTCTAACAGTTCAGTGTGCACACCTCCAGGTTGACACACTCATTCTAACAGTTCAGTGTGCACACCTCCATGTGGGCACACACATTCTAACAGTTCAGTGTGCACACCTCCATGTGGACACACTCATTTTAACAGTTCAGTGTGCACAACTCCATGTGGACACACTCATTCTAACCGTTCAGTGTGCACACCTCCATGTGGACACACTCATTCTAACAGTTCAATGTGCACACCTCCACAGGGACAAACTCATTCTAACAGTTCAGTGTTCACACCTCCATGTGGACACACTCATTCTAAAAGTTCAGTGTGCACACCTCCATATGGGCCCACTCATTCTAACAGTTCAGTGTGCACACCTCCACAGGGACAAACTCATTCTAACAGTTAAGTGTGCACACCTCCATGTGGACACAGTCATTCTAACAGTTCAGTGTGCACACCTCCATGTAGGGACACTCATTCTAACAGTTGAGTGCACACCTCCATGTGGGCACACTCATTCTAACAGTTCAGTGTGCACACCTCCATGTGGACACACTCATTCTAACAGTTTAGAGTGCAAACCTCCATGTGGGCACACTCATTCTAACAGTTCAGGGTGCACACCTCCATGTGGACACACACATTCTAACATTTCAGTGTGCACACCTCCATGTGGACACACTCATTCTAACAGTTCAGTGTGCACACCTCCACAGTGACAAACTCATTCTAACCGTTAAGTGTGCACACCTCCATGTGGACACACTCATTCTAACAGTTCAGTGTGCACAACTCCATGTGGACACACTCATTCTAACAGTTCAGTGTGCACACCTCCATGTGGACACACTCATTCTAACAGTTCAGTGTGCACACCTCCACAGGGACACACTCATTCTAACCTTTCATTGTGCACACCTCCACAGGGACACACTCATTCTAACAGTTCAGTGTGCACACCTCCATGTGGACACACTCATTCTAACAATTCAATGTGCAAACCTCCATGTGGACACATTCTAACAGTTCAGTGTGCACACCTCCATGTGGACACATACATTCTATCAGTTCAGTGTGCACACCTCCATGTGGACACACTCATTCTAACAGTTCAGTGTGCGCACCTCCATGTGGACACACTCATTCTAACCGTTCAGTGTGCACACCTCCATGTGGACACACTCATTCTTACAGTTCAGTGTGCACACCTCCACAGGGACACACTCATTCTAACAGTTCAGTGTTCACACCTCCATGTGGACACACTCATTCTAACAGTTCAGTGTGCACACCTCCATGTGGGCCCACTCATTCTAACAGTTCAGTGTGCACACCTCCATGTGGACACACTCATTCTAACAGTTCAGTGTTCAAACCTCCATGTGGGCACACTCATTGTAACAGTTCAGTGTGCACACCTCCATGTGGACACATACATTCTACCAGTTCAGTGTGCACAACTCCATGTGGGCACACTCATTCTAACAGTTCAGTGTGCACACCTCCATGTGGACACACATATTCTAACAGTTCAGTGTGGACACTTCCATGTGGACACACACATTCTAACAGTTCAGTGTGCACACCTTTATGTGGACACACTCATTCTAACAGTTCAGTGTGCACAGCACCATGTGGACACACTCATTCTAACAGTTCAGTGTGCACACCTCCATGTGGACACACCCATTCTTACATTTCAGTGTGCACACCTCCACAGGGACACACTCATTCTAACAGTTCAGTCTGCACAACTGCATGTGGACACACTCATTCTAACAGTTCAGTGTGCACACCTCCATGTGGGCACACTCATTCTAACAGTTCAGTGTGCACACCTCCATGTGGACACACTCATTCTAACAGTTCAGTGTGCACACCTCCATGTGGACACACTCATTTAAACAGTTCTGTGTGCACACCTCCATGTGGACACACTCATTCTAACATTTCAGTGTGCACACCTCCATGTGGACACACTCATTCTAACAGTTCAGTGTGCACACCTCCATGTGGACACACTCATTCTAACAGTTCAGTGTGCACACCTCCATGTGGGCACACACATTCTAACAGTTCAGTGTGCACACCTCCATGTGGACACACTCATTTTAACAGTTCAGTGTGCACAACTCCATGTGGACACACTCATTCTAACCGTTCAGTGTGCACACCTCCATGTGGACACACTCATTCTAACAGTTCAATGTGCACACCTCCACAGGGACAAACTCATTCTAACAGTTCAGTGTTCACACCTCCATGTGGACACACTCATTCTAAAAGTTCAGTGTGCACACCTCCTTATGGGCCCACTCATTCTAACAGTTCAGTGTGCACACCTCCACAGGGACAAACTCATTCTAACAGTTAAGTGTGCACACCTCCATGTGGACACAGTCATTCTAACAGTTCAGTGTGCACACCTCCATGTAGGCACACTCATTCTAACAGTTGAGTGCACACCTCCATGTGGGCACACTCATTCTAACAGTTCAGTGTGCACACCTCCATGTGGACACACTCATTCTAACAGTTTAGTGTGCAAAACTCCATGTGGGCACACTCATTCTAACAGTTCAGTGTGCACACCTCCATGTGGACACACTCATTCTAACAGTTCAGTGTGCACACCTCCATGTGGACACACTCATTCTAACAGTTCAGTGTGCAAACCTCCATGTGGGCACACTCATTGTAACAGTTCAGTGTGCACACCTCCATGTGGACACATACATTCTACCAGTTCAGTGTGCACACCTCCATGTGGGCACACTCATTCTAACAGTTCAGTGTGCACACCTCCAGGTTGACACACTCATTCTAACAGTTCAGTGTGCACACCTCCATGTGGGCACACACATTCTAACAGTTCAGTGTGCACACCTCCATGTGGACACACTCATTTTAACAGTTCAGTGTGCACAACTCCATGTGGACACACTCATTCTAACAGTTCAGTGTGCACACCTTTATGTGGACACAATCATTCTAACAGTTCAGTGTGCACAGCACCATGTGGACACACTCATTCTAACAGTTCAGTGTGCACACCTCCATGTGGACACACCCATTCTTACATTTCAGTGTGCACACCTCCACAGGGACACACTCATTCTAACAGTTCAGTCTGCACAACTGCATGTGGACACACTCATTCTAACAGTTCAGTGTGCACACCTCCATGTGGGCACACTCATTCTAACAGTTCAGTGTGCACACCTCCATGTGGACACACTCATTCTATCAGTACAGAGTGCACACCTCCATGTGGACATATTCTAACAGTTCTGTGTGCACAGCTCCATGTGGGCTCACTCATTCTAACAGTTCAGTGTGCACACCTCCATGTGGACACACTCATTCTAACAGTTCAGTGTGCACACCTCCATGTAGGCACACTCATTCTAACAGTTGAGTGCACACCTCCACGTGGACACACTCATTCTATCAGTACAGAGTGCACACCTCCATGTGAACATATTCTAACAGTTCTGTGTGCACAGCTCCATGTGGGCTTACTCATTCTAACAGTTCAGTGTGCACACCTCCATGTGGACACACTCATTCTAACAGTTCAGTGTGCACACCTCCAGGTTGACACACTCATTCTAACAGTTCAGTGTGCACACCTCCATGTGGGCACACACATTCTAACAGTTCAGTGTGCACACCTCCATGTGGACACACTCATTTTAACAGTTCAGTGTGCACAACTCCATGTGGACACACTCATTCTAACCGTTCAGTGTGCACACCTCCATGTGGACACACTCATTCTAACAGTTCAATGTGCACACCTCCACAGGGACAAACTCATTCTAACAGTTCAGTGTTCACACCTCCATGTGGACACACTCATTCTAAAAGTTCAGTGTGCACACCTCCATATGGGCCCACTCATTCTAACAGTTCAGTGTGCACACCTCCACAGGGACAAACTCATTCTAACAGTTAAGTGTGCACACCTCCATGTGGACACAGTCATTCTAACAGTTCAGTGTGCACACCTCCATGTAGGGACACTCATTCTAACAGTTGAGTGCACACCTCCATGTGGGCACACTCATTCTAACAGTTCAGTGTGCACACCTCCATGTGGACACACTCATTCTAACAGTTTAGAGTGCAAACCTCCATGTGGGCACACTCATTCTAACAGTTCAGGGTGCACACCTCCATGTGGACACACACATTCTAACATTTCAGTGTGCACACCTCCATGTGGACACACTCATTCTAACAGTTCAGTGTGCACACCTCCACAGTGACAAACTCATTCTAACCGTTAAGTGTGCACACCTCCATGTGGACACACTCATTCTAACAGTTCAGTGTGCACACCTCCATGTGGACACACTCATTCTAACAGTTCAGTGTGCACACCTCCATGTGGACACACTCATTCTAACAGTTCAGTGTGCACACCTCCACAGGGACACACTCATTCTAACCTTTCATTGTGCACACCTCCACAGGGACACACTCATTCTAACAGTTCAGTGTGCACACCTCCATGTGGACACACTCATTCTAACAATTCAATGTGCAAACCTCCATGTGGACACATTCTAACAGTTCAGTGTGCACACCTCCATGTGGACACATACATTCTAACAGTTCAGTGTGCACACCTCCATGTGGACACACTCATTCTAACAGTTCAGTGTGCGCACCTCCATGTGGACACACTCATTCTAACCGTTCAGTGTGCACACCTCCATGTGGACACACTCATTCTTACAGTTCAGTGTGCACACCTCCACAGGGACACACTCATTCTAACAGTTCAGTGTTCACACCTCCATGTGGACACACTCATTCTAACAGTTCAGTGTGCACACCTCCATGTGGGCCCACTCATTCTAACAGTTCAGTGTGCACACCTCCATGTGGACACACTCATTCTAACAGTTCAGTGTGCAAACCTCCATGTGGGCACACTCATTGTAACAGTTCAGTGTGCACACCTCCATGTGGACACATACATTCTACCAGTTCAGTGTGCACACCTCCATGTGGGCACACTCATTCTAACAGTTCAGTGTGCACACCTCCATGTGGACACACATATTCTAACAGTTCAGTGTGGACACTTCCATGTGGACACACACATTCTAACAGTTCAGTGTGCACACCTTTATGTGGACACACTCATTCTAACAGTTCAGTGTGCACAGCACCATGTGGACACACTCATTCTAACAGTTCAGTGTGCACACCTCCATGTGGACACACCCATTCTTACATTTCAGTGTGCACACCTCCACAGGGACACACTCATTCTAACAGTTCAGTCTGCACAACTGCATGTGGACACACTCATTCTAACAGTTCAGTGTGCACACCTCCATGTGGGCACACTCATTCTAACAGTTCAGTGTGCACACCTCCATGTGGACACACTCATTCTAACAGTTCAGTGTGCACACCTCCATGTGGACACACTCATTTAAACAGTTCTGTGTGCACACCTCCATGTGGACACACTCATTCTAACAGTTCAGTGTGCACACCTCCATGCATACACAGTCATTCTAACAGTTCAGTGTGCACACCTCCATGTGGACACACTCATTCTAACAGTTCAGTGTGCACACCTCCATGTGGACACACTCATTCTAACAGTTCAGTGTGCACACCTCCATGTGGGCAGACACATTCTAACAGTTCAGTGTGCACACCTCCATGTGGACACACTCATTTTAACAGTTCAGTGTGCACAACTCCATGTGGACACACTCATTCTAACCGTTCAGTGTGCACACCTCCATGTGGACACACTCATTCTAACAGTTCAATGTGCACACCTCCACAGGGACAAACTCATTCTAACAGTTCAGTGTTCACACCTCCATGTGGACACACTCATTCTAAAAGTTCAGTGTGCACACCTCCTTATGGGCCCACTCATTCTAACAGTTCAGTGTGCACACCTCCACAGGGACAAACTCATTCTAACAGTTAAGTGTGCACACCTCCATGTGGACACAGTCATTCTAACAGTTCAGTGTGCACACCTCCATGTAGGCACACTCATTCTAACAGTTGAGTGCACACCTCCATGTGGGCACACTCATTCTAACAGTTCAGTGTGCACACCTCCATGTGGACACACTCATTCTAACAGTTTAGTGTGCAAAACTCCATGTGGGCACACTCATTCTAACAGTTCAGGGTGCACACCTCCATGTGGACACACACATTCTAACATTTCAGTGTGCACACCTCCATGTACACACTCATTCTAACAGTTCAGTGTGCACACCTCCACAGTGACAAACTCATTCTAACCGTTAAGTGTGCACACCTCCATGTGGACACACTCATTCTAACAGTTCAGTGTGCACACCTCCATGTGGACACAGTCATTCTAACAGTTCAGTTTGCACACCTCCATGTGGGCACACTCATGCTAACAGTTGAGTGCACACCTCCATGTGGGCACACTCATTCTAACAGTTCAGTGTGCACACCTTCAGAGGGACAAACTCATTCTAACAGTTTTGTGTGCACACGTCCATGTGGACACACTCATTCTAAAAGTTCAGTGTGCACACCTCCATGTGGACACAGTCATTCTAACAATTCAGTGTGCGCACTTCCATGTGGGCACACTCATTCTAACAGTTCAGTGTGCACACCTCCATGTGGGCACACTCATTCTAGCAGTTCAGTGTGCGCACCTCCATGTGGGCACACTCATTCTAACAGTTCAGTGTGCGCACTTCCATGTGGGCACACTCATTCTAACAGTTCAGTGTGCACACCTCCATGTGGACACACACATTCTAACAGTTCAGTGTGCACACCTCCATGTGGGCACACTCATTCTAACATTTGAGTGCACACCTCCATGTGGGCACACTCATTCTAACAGTTCAGTGTGCACACCTCCATGTGGACACACCCATTCTTACATTTCAGTGTGCACACCTCCACAGGGAAACACTCATTGTAACAGTTCAGTCTGCACAACTGCATGTGGACACACTCATTCTAACAGTTCAGTGTGCACACGTCCATGTGCACACACTCATTCTAACAGTTCAGTGTGCACACCTGCATGTGGACACACTCATTCTAACAGTTCAGTGTGCACACCTCCATGTGGACACACTCATTCTAACAGTTCAGTGTGCACACCTCCATGTGGACACACTCATTCTAACAGTTCAGTGTGCACACCTCCATGTGGACACACTCATTCTAACAGTTCAGTGTGCACAACTCCATGTGGACACACTCATTCTAACAGTTCATTGTGCACATCTCCATGTGGACACACTCAGAATTAACAGTTCTCTGTGCACACTTCCATGTGGGCACACTCATTCAAACAGTTCAGTGTGCACACCTCCATGTGGGCACACTCATTCTAAGAGTTCAGTGTGCACACCTCCATGTGGGCACACTCATTCTAACAGTTCAGTGTGCACACCACAACAGGGACACACTCATTCTAACATTTCATTGTGCACACTTCCACAGGGACACACTCATTCTAACAGTTCAGTGTGCACACCTCCATGTGGACACACTCATTCTAACAGTTCAGTGTGCACACCTCCGTGTGGACACACTCATTCTAACAGTTCAGTGTGCACACCTCCACAGGGACACACTCATTCTAACCTTTCATTGTGCACACCTCCACAGGGACACACTCATTCTAACAGTTCAGTGTGCACACCTCCATGTGGACACACTCATTCAAACAATTCAATGTGCAAACCTCCATGTGGACACATTCTAACAGTTCAGTGTGCACACCTCCATGTGGACACATACATTCTAACAGTTCAGTGTGCACACCTCCATGTGGACACACTCATTCTAACAGTTCAGTGTGCGCACCTCCATGTGGACACACTCATTCTAACCGTTCAGTGTGCACACCTCCATGTGGACACACTCATTCTTACAGTTCAGTGTGCACACCTCCACAGGGACACACTCATTTTAACAGTTCAGTGTTCACACCTCCATGTGGACACACTCATTCTAACAGTTCAGTGTGCACACCTCCATGTGGGCCCACTCATTCAAACAGTTCAGTGTGCACACCTCCATGTGGGCACACTCATTCTAAGAGTTCAGTGTGCAAAACTCCATGTGGGCACACTCATTGTAACAGTTCAGTGTGCACACCTCCATGTGGACACATACATTCTACCAGTTCAGTGTGCACACCTCCATGTGGACACACTCATTCTAACAGTTCAGTGTGTACACCTCCACAGGGACGAATGCATTCTAACAGTTAAGTGTGCACACGTCCATGTGATCACACTCATTCTAACAGTTCAGTGTGCACACCTCCATGTGGGCACACTCATTCTAACAGTTCAGTGTGAGCAATTCCATGTGGGCACACTCATTCCAACAGTTCAGTGTGCACACCTCCATGTGGGCACACTCATTCTAACAGTTGAGTGTACACCTCCATGTGGGCACACTCATTCTAACAGTTCAGTGTGCACACCTCCATGTGGACACACTTATTCTAACAGTTCAGTGTGGACACCTCCATGTGGACACACTCATTCTAACAATTAAGTGTGCACACCTCCACAGGGACACACTCATTCTAACATTTCATTGTGCACACTTCCACAGGGACACACTCATTCTAACAGTTCAGTGTGCACACCTCCATGTGGACACACTCATTCTAACAGTTCAGTGTGCACACCTCCATGTGGACACACTCATTCTAACAGTTCAGTGTGCACACCTCCACAGGGACACACTCATTCTAACATATCAATGTGCACACCTCCACAGGGACACACTCATTCTAACAGTTCAGTGTGCACACCTCCATGTGGACACACTCATTCTAACAATTCAATGTGCACACCTCCATTTGGACACATTCTAACAGTTCAGTGTGCTCACCTCCATGTAGACACACTCATTCTAACATTTCAGTGTGCACACCTCCACAGGGACACAATCATTCTAACAATTCAGTGTGCACACCTCCATGCAGACACAGTCAATCTAAAAGTTCTGTGTGCACACCTACATGAAGACACACTCATTCAAACAGTTCAGTGTGCACACCTCCATGCATACACAGTCATTCTAAGAGTTCAGTGCGCACACCTCCACAGGGACACACTCATTCTAACAGTTCAGTGTGCACACCTCCATGTGTACACACTCATTCTAACAGTACAGTGTGCACACCTCCATGTGGACATATTCTAACAGTTCAGTGTGTACACCTCCATGTGGGCCCACTCATTCTAACAGTTCAGTGTGCACATCTCCATGAGGACACACTCATTCTAACCGTTCAGTGTGCACACCTCCATGTGGGCACACACATTCTAACAGTTCAGTTTGCACACCTCCATGTGGACACACTCATTCTAACAGTTCAGTGTGCACACCTCCATGTGGACACACTCATTCTAACAGTTCAGTGTGCACACCTCCATGTGGACACACTCATTCTAACCGTTCAGTGTGCACACCTCCATGTGGACACACTCATTTTAACAGTTCAGTGTGCACACCTCCACAGGGACAAACTCATTCTAACAGTTAAGTGTGCACACCTCCATGTGGACACACTCATTCTAACAGTTCAGTGTGCACACCTCCATGTGGACACAGTCATTCTAACAGTTCAGTGTGCACACCTCCATGTGGGCACACTCATTCTAACAGTTCAGTGTGCACACTTCTATGTGGGCACACTCATTCTAACAGTTCAGTGTGCACACCTCCATGTGGACACACTCATTCTAACAGTTGAGTGCACACCTCCATGTGGGCACACTCATTCTAACAGTTCAGTGTGCACACCTCCATGTGGACACACTTATTCTAACAGTTCAGTGTGGACACCTCCATGTGGACACACACATTCTAACAGTTCAGTGTGCACACCTCCTTGTGGACACACTCATTCTAACAGTTCAGTGTACACACCTCCATGTGGACACACTCATTCTAACAGTTCAGTGTGCACAGCTCCATGTGGACACACTCATTCTTACATTTCAGTGTGCACACCTCCACAGGGACACACTAATTCTAACAGTTCAGTGTGCACACCTCCATGTGGACAAATTCTAACACTTCGGGGTGCACACCTACATGTGGACACACTCATTCTAACATTTCAGTTTGCACACCTCCACAGGGACACACTCATTCTAACAGTTAAGTGTGCACACCTCCATATGGACATAATCATTCTAACAGTTCAGTGTGCACACCTCCACAAGGACACACTCATTCTATCAGTTCAGTGTGCACACCTGCATGTGGACACAATCATTCTAACAGTTCAGTGTGCACACTTCCATGAGCACACACTCATTCTAACAGTTCAGTGTGCAAACCTCAATGTGGACACACTCATTCTAACAGTTCAGTGTGGACACCTCCATGTGGGCACAGTCATTTTAACAGTTCAGTGTGCACACCTCCATGTGGACAAAATCATTCTAACAGTTGAGTGTGCACACCTCCATGTGGACACATTCTAACAGTTCAGTGTGCACACCTCCATGTGGACACACTCATTCTAACAATTCAGTGTGCACACCTCCATGTGGACACACTCATTCTAACATTTCAGTGTGTTCTAACAATTCAGTGTGCACACCTCCATGTGGAACACACTCATTCTAACATTTTCAGTGTGCACACCTCCATGTGAACAAATTCTAAATCTTCAGTGTGCACACCTCCATGTGGACACACTCATTCTAACATTTCAGTGTGCATACCTCCACAGGGACACACTCATTCTAACAGTTCACTGTGCACACTTCCATGTGGGCACACTCATTCTAACAGTTTCAGTGTGCACACCTCCATGTGGGCACACTCATTCTAACAGTTCAGTGTGCACACCTCCATGTGGACACACTCATTCTAACAGTTCAGTGTGCACACCTCCATGTGGACACACTCATTCTAACAGTTCAGTGTTCACACCTCCATGTGGACACACTCATTCTAACAGTTTCAGTGTGCACACCTCCATGTGGACACACTCATTCTAACAGTTTCAGTGTGGCACACCTCCATGTGGACACACTCATACTAACAGTTCATTGTGCACATCTCCATGTGGACACACTCATTCTAACAGTTTCACTGTGCACACTTCCATGTGGGCCACACTCATTCTAACAGTTCAGTGTGCACACCTCCATGTGGGCACACTCATTCTAACAGTTTTCAGTGTGCACACCTCCATGTGGACACACTCATTCTAACAGTTCAGTGTGCACACCTCCACAGGGGACACACTCATTCTAACATTTCATTGTGCACACTTCCACAGGGACACACTCATTCTAACAGTTCAGTGTGCACACCTCCATGTGGGACACACTCATTCTAACAGTTCAGTGTGCACACCTCCATGTGGACACACTCATTTCTAACAGTTTCAGTGTGCACACCTCCACAGGGACACACTCATTCCTAACATTTCATTGTGCACACCTCCACAGGGACACACTCATTCTAACAGTTCAGTGTGCACACCTCCATGTGGACACACTCATTCTAACAATTCAATGTGCACACCTCCATGTGGGACACATTCTAAGAGTTCAGTGTGCTCACCTCCATGTAGACACACTCATTCTAACATTTCAGTGTGCACACCTCCACAGGGACACAATCATTCTAACAATTCATTGTGCACACCTCCATGGCATACACAGTCATTCTAAACAGTTCAGTGTGCACACCTCCACAGGGACACACTCATTCTAACAGTTCAGTGTGCACACCTCCATGTGGGACACACTCATTCTAACAGTACAGTGTGCACACCTCCATGTGGGACATATTCTAACAGTTCAGTGTGCACACCTCCATGTGGGCCCACTCATTCTAATAGTTCAGTGTGCACACCTCCATGAGGACACACTCATTCTAACCGTTCAGTGTGCACACCTCCATGTGGGCACACACATTCTAACAGTTCAGGTTTGCACACCTCCATGTGGACACACTCATTCTAACAGTTCAGTGTGCACACCTCCATGTGGACACACTCATTCTAACAGTTCAGTTTGCACACCTCCATGTGGACACACTCATTCTAACCGTTCAGTGTGCACACCTCCATGTGGACACACACATTCTAACAGTTCAGTGTGCACACCTCCATGTGGACACACTTATTCTAACAGTTTCAGTGTGCACACCTCCACAGGGACAAACTCATTCTAACAGTTTAAGTGTTCACACCTCCATGTGGACACACTCATTCTAACAGTTCAGTTTGCACACCTCCATGTGGACACACTCATTCTAACAGTTTCAGTGTTGCACACCTCCATGTGGGCACACTCATTCTAACAGTTCAGTGTGCACACTTCTATGTGGGCACACTCATTCTAACAGTTCAGTGTGCACACCTCCATGTGGACACACTCATTCTAACAGTTGAGTGTGCACACCTCCATGTGAAACACACTCATTCTAACAGTACAGTGTGCACACCTCCATGTGGACACACTTATTCTAACAGTTCAGTGTGGACACCTCCATGTGGACACCACACATTCTAACAGTTCAGTGTGCACACCTCCATGTGGACCACACTCATTCTAACAGTTCAGTGTGCACAGCTCCATGTGGACACACTCGTTCTAACAGTTTCAGTGTGCACACCTCCATGTGGACTCACTCATTCTTACATTTCAGTGTGCACACCTCCACAGGGACACACTAATTCTAACAGTTTCAGTGTGCACACCTCCATGTGGGACAAATCCTAACACTTCGGGGTGCACACCTCCATGTGGACACACTCACTCTAACATTTCAGTGTGCACACCTCCACAGGGACACACTCATTCTAACAGTTTAAGTGTGCACACCTCCATGTGGACATATTCATTCTAACAGTTCAGTGTGCACACCTCCATGTGGACCACACTCATTCTAACAGTTTCAGTGTGCACACCTCCATGGGGACACACTCATTCTAACAGTTTCAGTGTGCACACCTCCATGTGGACACACTCATTCTAACAGTTCAGTGTGCACATCTCCATGTGGACACACTCATTCTAACAGTTCACTGTGCACACTTCCATGTGGGCACACTCATTCTAACAGTTTCAGTGTGCACACCTCCATGTGGGGCACACTCATTCTAACAGTTTCAGTGTGCACACCTCCATGTGGACACACTCATTCTAACAGTTCAGTGTGCACAACCTCCACAGGGACACACTCATTCTAACATTTCATTGTGCACACTTCCACAGGGACTCACTCATTCTAACAGTTCAGTGTGCACACCTCCATGTGGACACACTCATTCTAACAGTTCAGTGTGCACAACTCCATGTGGACACACTCATTCTAAAAGTTCAGTGTACACACCTCCACAGGGACACACTCATTCTAACATTTCATTGTGCACACCTCCACAGGGACACACTCATTCTAACAGTTCAGTGTGCACACCTCCATGTGGACACACTCATTCTAACAGTTCAGTGTGCACACCTCCATAGGGACAAACTCATTCTAACAGTTAAGTGTGCACACCTCCATGTGGACACACTCATTCTAACAGTTCAGTGTGCACACCTCCATGTGGGCACACTCATTCTAACAGTTCAGTGTGCACACCTCCATGTGGACACACTCATTCTAACAGTTCAGTGTGCACACCTCCATGTGGACACACTCATTCTAACAGTTTAGTGTGCACACCTCCATGTGTTCACACTCATTCTAACAGTTCAGTGTGCACACCTCCATGTGGACACACTCATTCTAACATTTCAGTGTGCACACCTCCACAGGGACACACTCATTCTAACATTTCATTGTGCACACTTCCACAGGGACACACTCATTCTAACAGTTCAGTGTGCACACCTCCACAGGGACACACTCATTCTAACATTTCATTGTGCACACCTCCACAGGGACACACTCATTCCAACAGTTCAGTGTGCACAACTCCATGTGGACACACTCATTCTAAGAATTCAATGTGCACACCTCCATGTGGACACATTCTAACAGTTCAGTGTGCTCACCTCCTTGTAGACACACTCATTCTAACATTTCCGTGTGCACACCTCCACAGGGACACAATCATTCTAACAATTCAGTGTGCACAATTCCATGCAGACACAGTCATTCTAAGAGTTCTGTGTGCACACCTACATATAGACACACTCATTCTAACAGTACAGTGTGCACACCTCCACAGGGACACACTCATTCTAACAGTTCAGTGTGCACACCTCCACGTGGACACTCTCATTCTATCAGTACAGTGTGCCCACCTCCATGTGGACATATTCTAACAGTTCAGTGTGCACACCTCCATGTGGGCCCACTCATTCTAACAGTTCAGTGTGCACACCTCCATGTGGGCACACACATTCTAACAGTTCAGTGTGCACACCTCCATGTGGACACACTCATTCTAACAGTTCAGTGTGCACACCTCCATGTGGACACACTCATTCTAACCGTTCAGTGTGCACACCTCCATGTGGACACACTCATTCTAACAGTTCAGTGTGCACACCTCCACAGGGACAAACTCATTCTAACAGTTCAGTGTTCACACCTCCATGTGGACACACTCATTCTAACAGTTCAGTGTGCACACCTCCATGTGGGCCCACTCATTCTAACAGTTCAGTGTGCACACCTCCATGTGGACACACTCATTCTAACAGTTCAGTGTGCACACCTCCATGTGGACACACTCATTCTAACAGTTCAGTGTGCACACCTCCATGTGGACACACTCATTCTAACAGTTCAGTGTGCACACCTCCATGTGGGCACACTCATTCTAACAGTTCAGTGTGCACACTTCTATGTGGGCACACTCATTCTAACAGTTCAGTGTGCACACCTCCATGTGGACACACTCATTCTAACAGTTGAGGGCACACCTCCATGTGGGCACACTCATTCTAACAGTACAGTGTGCACACCTCCATGTGGACACACTTATTCTAACAGTTCAGTGTGGACACCTCCATGTGGACACACACATTCTAACAGTTCAGTGTGCACACCTCCATGTGGACACACTCATTCTAACAGTTCAGTGTGCACAGCTCCATGTGGACACACTCATTCTAACAGTTCAGGGTGCACACCTCCATGTGGACACACTCATTCTTACATTTCAGTGTGCACACCTCCACAGGGACACACTAATTCTAACAGTTCACTGTGCACACCTCCATGTGGACAAATTCTAACACTTCGGGGTGCACACCTCCATGTGGACACACTCACTCTAACATTTCAGTGTGCACACCTCCTGAGGGACACACTCATTCTAACAGTTAAGTGTGCACACCTCCATGTGGACATATTCATTCTAACAGTTCAGTGTGCACACCTCCACAAGGACACACTCATTCTATCAGTTCAGTGTGCATACCTGCATGTGGACACACACATTCTAACAGTTCGGTGTGCACACCTCCATGTGGACACACTCATTCTAACAGTTCATTGTGCACACCTCCATGTGGGCCCAATCATTCTAACAGTTCAGTGTGCACTCTTCCATGTGCACACACTCAATCTAACAGTTTAGTGTGCAAACCTCCATGTGGGCACACTCATTCTAATAGTTCAGTTTGCACACCTCCATGTGGACACACACATTCTAACAGTTCAGTGTGCACACCTCCATGTGGACACACTCATTCTAACAGTTCAGTGTGCACACCTCCACAGTGACAAACTCATTCTAACAGTTAAGTGTGCACACCTCCATGTGGACACACTCATTCTAACAGTTGAGTGCACACCTCCATGTGGGCACAGTCATTCTAACCGTTCAGTGTGCACACCTCTACGTGGACACACTCATTCTAACAGTACAGTGTGCACACCTCCATGTGGACATATACTAACAGTTCAGTGTGCACACCTCCATGTGGGCACACTCATTCTAACAGTTCAGTGTGGACACCTCCATGTGGACACACACATTCTAACATTTCAGTGTGCACACCTCCATGTGGACACACTCATTCTAACAGTTCAGTGTGCACAGCTCCATGTGGACACACTCATTCTAACAGTTCAGTGTGCACACCTCCATGTGGACACACTCATTTTTACATTTCAGTGTGCACACCTCCACAGGGACACACTCATTCTAACAGTTCAGTGTGCACACCTCCATGTGGACACACTCATTCTAACAGTTCAGTGTGCACACCTCCACAGGGACACACTCCTTCGAACATTTCATTGTGCACACTTCCACAGGGACACACTCATTCTAACAGTTCAGTGTGCACACCTCCATGTGGACACACTCATTCTAACAGTTCAGTGTGCACACCTCCATGTGGACACACTCATTCTAACAGTTCAGTGTGCACACCTCCACAGGGACACACTCATTCTAACATTTCATTGTGCACACTTCCACAGGGACACACTCATTCTAACAGTTCAGTGTGCACACCTCCATGTGGACACACTCATTCTAACAGTTCAGTGTGCACACCTCCATGTGGACACACTCATTCTAACAGTTCAGTGTGCACACCTCCACAGGGACACACTCATTCTAACATTTCATTGTGCATACCTCCACAGGGACACACTCATTCTAACAGTTCAGTGTGCACACCTCCATGTGGACACACTCGTTCTAACAATTCAATGTGCACACCTCCATTTGGACACATTCTAACAGTTCAGTGTGCTCACCTACATGTAGACACACTCATTCTAACATTTCACTGTGCACACCTCCACAGGGACACAATCATTCTAACAATTCAGTGTGCACACCTCCATGCAGACACAGTCATTTTAACAGTTCTGTGTGCACACCTACATGTAGACACACTCATTCTAACAGTTTAGTGTGCACACCTCCATGCATACACAGTCATTCTAACAGTTCAGTGTGCACACCTCCACAGGGACACACTCATTCTAACAGTTAAGTGTGCACACCTCCCTTGGACACACTCATTCTAACAGTACAGTGTGCACACCTCCATGTGGACATATTCTAACAATTCAGTGTGCATACCTCCATGTGGGCCCACTCATTCTAACAGTTCAGTGTTCTCACCTCCATGTAGACAACCTCATTCTACCATTTCAGTGTGCACACCTCCACAGGGACACACTCATTCTAACAGTTCAGTGTGCACACCTCCATGGGGACACACTCATTCTAACAGTTCAGTGTGCACACCTCCATGTGGACACACTCATTCTAACAGTTCAGTGTGCACATCTCCATGTGGACACACTCATTCTAACAGTTCACTGTGCACACTTCTATGTGGGCACACACATTCTAACAGTTCAGTGTGCACACCTCCATGTGGACACACTCATTCTAACAGTTCAGTGTGCACAACTCCATGTGGACACACTCATTCTAACCATTCAGTGTGCACACCTCCATGTGGACACACTCATTCTAACAGTTCAATGTGCACACCTCCACAGGGACAAACTCATTCTAACAGTTCAGTGTTCACACCTCCATGTGGACACACTCATTCTAAAAGTTCAGTGTGCACACCTCCATATGGGCCCACTCATTCTAACAGTTCAGTGTGCACACCTCCACAGGGACAAACTCATTCTAACAGTTAAGTGTGCACACCTCCATGTGGACACAGTCATTCTAACAGTTCAGTGTGCACACCTCCATGTAGGCACACTCATTCTAACAGTTGAGTGCACACCTCCATGTGGGCACACTCATTCTAACAGTTCAGTGTGCACACCTCCATGTGGACACACTCATTCTAACAGTTTAGTGTGCAAACCTCCATGTGGGCACACTCATTCTAACAGTTCAGTGTGCACACCTCCATGTGGACACACACATTCTAACATTTGAGTGTGCACACCTCCATGTGGACACACTCATTCTAACAGTTCAGTGTGCACACCTCCACAGTGACAAACTCATTCTAACCATTAAGTGTGCACACCTCCATGTGGACACACTCATTCTAACAGTTCAGTGTGCACACCTCCATGTGGACACAGTCATTCTAACAGTTCAGTTTGCACACCTCCATGTGGGCACACTCATGCTAACAGTTGAGTGCACACCTCCATGTGGGCACACTCATTCTAACAGTTCAGTGTGCACACCTCCATGTGGACACACTTATTCTAACATTTCAGTGTGGACACCTCCATGTGGACACACACATTCTAACAGTTCAGTGTGCACACCTCCATGTGGACACACTCATTCTAAAAGTTCAGTGTGCACAGCTCCCTGTGGACACACTCATTCTAACAGTTCAGTGTGCACTCCTCAATGTGGGCATACTCATTCTAACAGTTCAGTGTGCGCACCTCCATGTGGACACACTAATTCTAACCGTTCAGTGTGCACACCTCCATGTGGACACACTCATTCTAACAGTTCAGTGTGCACACCTCCACAGGGCCACACTCATTCTAACAGTTCAGTGTTCACACCTCCATGTGGACACACTCATTCTAACAGTTCAGTGTGCACACCTCCATGTGGACACACTCATTCTAACAGTTCAGTGTGCAAACCTCCATGTGGGCACACTCATTGTAACAGTTCAGTGTGCACACCTCCATGTGGACACACACATTCTAACAGTTCAGTGTGCACACCTCCATGTGGACACACTCATTCTAACAGTTCAGTGTGCACACCTTCACAGGGACAAACTCATACTAACAGTTTTGTGTGCACACGTCCATGTGGACACACTCATTCTAACATTTCAGTGTGCACACCTCCATGTGGACACAGTCATTCTAACAGTTCAGTGTGCGCACTTCCATGTGGGTACACTCATTCTAACAGTTCAGTGTGCACACCTCCATGTGGGCACACTCATTCTAACAGTTAAGTGTGCGCACCTCCATGTGGGCACACTCATTCTAACAGTTCAGTGTGCACACCTCCATGTGGACACACCCATTCTTACATTTCAGTGTGCACACCTCCACAGGGACACACTCATTCTAACAGTTCAGTCTGCACAACTGCATGTGGACACACTCATTCTAACAGTTCAGTGTGCACAGCTCCATGTGGACACACACATTCTAACAGTTCAGTGTGCACACCTCCATGTGGACACACCCATTCTTACATTTCAGTGTGCACACCTCCACAGGGACACACTCATTCTAACAGTTCAGTCTGCACAACTGCATGTGGACACACTCATTCTAACAGTTCAGTGTGCACACGTCCATGTGCACACACTCATTCTAACAGTTCAGTGTGCACACCTGCATGTGGACACACTCATTCTAACAGTTCAGTGTGCACACCTCCATGTGGACACACTCATTCTAACAGTTCAGTGTGCACACCTCCATGTGGACACACTCATTCTAACAGTTCAGTGTGCACACCTCCATGTGGACACACTCATTCTAACAGTTCAGTGTGCACAACTCCATGTGGACACACTCATTCTAACAGTTCATTGTGCACATCTCCATGTGGACACACTCATTCTAACAGTTCTCTGTGCACACTTCCATGTGGGCACACTCATTCAAACAGTTCAGTGTGCACACCTCCATGTGGGCACACTCATTCTAAGAGTTCAGTGTGCACACCTCCATGTGGGCACACTCATTCTAACAGTTCAGTGTGCACACCACAACAGGGACACACTCATTCTAACATTTCATTGTGCACACTTCCACAGGGACACACTCATTCTAACAGTTCAGTGTGCACACCTCCATGTGGACACACTCATTCTAACAGTTCAGTGTGCACACCTCCATGTGGACACACTCATTCTAACAGTTCATTGTGCACACCTCCACAGGGACACACTCATTCTAACCTTTCATTGTGCACACCTCCACAGGGACACACTCATTCTAACAGTTCAGTGTGCACACCTCCATGTGGACACACTCTTTCTAACAATTCAATGTGCAAACCTCCATGTGGACACATTCTAACAGTTCAGTGTGCACACCTCCATGTGGACACATACATTCTACCAGTTCAGTGTGCACACCTCCATGTGGACACACTCATTCTAACAGTTCAGTGTGTACACCTCCACAGGGACAAATTCATTCTAACAGTTAAGTGTGCACACGTCCATGTGATCACACTCATTCTAACAGTTCAGTGTGCACACCTCCATGTGGGCACACTCATTCTAACAGTTCAGTGTGCACACCTCCATGTGGACACACATATTCTAACAGTTCAGTGTGGACACTTCCATGTGGACACACACATTCTAACAGTTCAGTGTGCACACCTTTATGTGGACACACTCATTCTAACAGTTCAGTGTGCACAGCACCATGTGGACACACTCATTCTAACAGTTCAGTGTGCACACCTCCATGTGGACACACCCATTCTTACATTTCAGTGTGCACACCTCCACAGGGACACACTCATTCTAACAGTTCAGTCTGCACAACTGCATGTGGACACACTCATTCTAACAGTTCAGTGTGCACACCTCCATGTGGGCACACTCATTCTAACAGTTCAGTGTGCACACCTCCATGTGGACACACTCATTCTAACAGTTCAGTGTGCACACCTCCATGTGGACACACTCATTTAAACAGTTCAGTGTGCACACCTCCATGTGGACACACTCATTCTAACAGTTCAGTGTGCACACCTCCATGCATACACAGTCATTCTAACATTTCAGTGTGCACACCTCCACAGGGACACACTCATTCTAACAGTTAAGTGTGCACACCTCCATGTGGACACAGTCATTCTAACAGTTCAGTGTGCACACCTCCATGTAGGCACACTCATTCTAACAGTTGAGTGCACACCTCCACGTGGACACACTCATTCTATCAGTACAGAGTGCACACCTACATGTGGACATATTCTAACAGTTCTGTGTGCACAGCTCCATGTGCTCTCACTCAGTCTAACAGTTCAGTGTGCACACCTCCATGTGGACACACTCATTCTAACAGTTCAGTGTGCACACCTCCATGTGGACACACTCATTCTAACAGTTCAGTGTGCACACCTCCATGTGGGCACACACATTCTAACAGTTCAGTGTGCACACCTCCATGTGGACACACTCATTTTAACAGTTCAGTGTGCACAACTCCATGTGGACACACTCATTCTAACCGTTCAGTGTGCACACCTCCATGTGGACACACTCATTCTAACAGTTCAATGTGCACACCTCCACAGGGACAAACTCATTCTAACAGTTCAGTGTTCACACCTCCATGTGGACACACTCATTCTAAAAGTTCAGTGTGCACACCTCCATATGGGCCCACTCATTCTAACAGTTCAGTGTGCACACCTCCACAGGGACAAACTCATTCTAACAGTTAAGTGTGCACACCTCCATGTGGACACAGTCATTCTAACAGTTCAGTGTGCACACCTCCATGTAGGCACACTCATTCTAACAGTTGAGTGCACACCTCCATGTGGGCACACTCATTCTAACAGTTCAGTGTGCACACCTCCATGTGGACACACTCATTCTAACAGTTTAGAGTGCAAACCTCCATGTGGGCACACTCATTCTAACAGTTCAGGGTGCACACCTCCATGTGGACACACACATTCTAACATTTCAGTGTGCACACCTCCATGTGGACACACTCATTCTAACAGTTCAGTGTGCACACCTCCACAGTGACAAACTCATTCTAACCGTTAAGTGTGCACACCTCCATGTGGACACACTCATTCTAACAGTTCAGTGTGCACACCTCCATGTGGACACAGTCATTCTAACAGTTCAGTTTGCACACCTCCATGTGGGCACACTCATGCTAACAGTTGAGTGCATACCTCCATGTGGGCACACTCATTCTAACAGTTCAGTGTGCACACCTGCATGTGGACACACTTATTCTAACATTTCAGTGTGGACACCTCCATGTGGACACACACATTCTAACAGTTCAGTGTGCACACCTCCATGTGGACACACTCATTCTAAAAGTTCAGTGTGCACAGCTCCCTGTGGATACACTCATTCTAACAGTTCAGTGTGCACTCCTCAATGTGGGCATACTCATTCTAACAGTTCAGTGTGCGCACCTCCATGTGGACACACTCATTCTAACCGTTCAGTGTGCACACCTCCATGTGGACACACTCATTCTAACAGTTCAGTGTGCACACCTCCACAGGGCCACACTCATTCTAACAGTTCAGTGTTCACACCTCCATGTGGACACACTCGTTCTAACAATTCAATGTGCACACCTCCATTTGGACACATTCTAACAGTTCAGTGTGCTCACCTACATGTAGACACACTCATTCTAACATTTCACTGTGCACACCTCCACAGGGACACAATCATTCTAACAATTCAGTGTGCACACCTCCATGCAGACACAGTCATTTTAACAGTTCTGTGTGCACACCTCCATGTATACACACTCATTCTAACAGTTCAGTGTGCACACCTCCATGCATACACAGTCATTCTAACAGTTCAGTGTGCACACCTCCACAGGGACACACTCATTCTAACAGTTCAGTATGCACACCTCCCTTGGACACACTCATTCTTACAGTACAGTGTGCACACCTCCATGTGGACATATTCTAACAATTCAGTGTGCATACCTCCATGTGGGCCCACTCATTCTAACAGTTCAGTGTTCTCACGTCCATGTAGACAACCTCATTCTACCATTTCAGTGTGCACACCTCCACAGGGACACACTCATTCTAACAGTTCAGTGTGCACACCTCCATGGGGACACACTCATTCTAACAGTTCAGTGTGCACACCTCCATGTGGACACACTCATTCTAACAGTTCAGTGTGCACATCTCCATGTGGACACACTCATTCTAACAGTTCACTGTGCACACTTCTATGTGGGCACACACATTCTAACAGTTCAGTGTGCACACCTCCATGTGGACACACTCATTCTAACAGTTCAGTGTGCACAACTCCATGTGGACACACTCATTCTAACCGTTCAGTGTGCACACCTCCATGTGGACACACTCATTCTAACAGTTCAATGTGCACACCTCCACAGGGACAAACTCATTCTAACAGTTCAGTGTTCACACCTCCATGTGGACACACTCATTCTAAAAGTTCAGTGTGCACACCTCCATATGGGCCAACTCATTCTAACAGTTCAGTGTGCACACCTCCACAGGGACAAACTCATTCTAACAGTTAAGTGTGCACACCTCCATGTGGACACAGTCATTCTAACAGTTCAGTGTGCACACCTCCATGTAGGCACACTCATTCTAACAGTTGAGTGCACACCTCCATGTGGGCACACTCATTCTAACAGTTCAGTGTGCACACCTCCATGTGGACACACTCATTCTAACAGTTTAGTGTGCAAACCTCCATGTGGGCACACTCATTCTAACAGTTCAGTGTGCACACCTCCATGTGGACACACACATTCTAACATTTCAGTGTGCACACCTCCATGTGGACACACTCATTCTAACAGTTCAGTGTGCACACCTCCACAGTGACAAACTCATTCTAACCGTTAAGTGTGCACACCTCCATGTGGACACACTCATTCTAACAGTTCAGTGTGCACACCTCCATGTGGACACAGTCATTCTAACAGTTCAGTTTGCACACCTCCATGTGGGCACACTCATGCTAACAGTTGAGTGCACACCTCCATGTGGGCACACTCATTCTAACAGTTCAGTGTGCACACCTCCATGTGGACACACTTATTCTAACATTTCAGTGTGGACACCTCCATGTGGACACACACATTCTAACAGTTCAGTGTGCACACCTCCATGTGGACACACTCATTCTAAAAGTTCAGTGTGCACAGCTCCCTGTGGACACACTCATTCTAACAGTTCAGTGTGCACTCCTCAATGTGGGCATACTCATTCTAACAGTTCAGTGTGCGCACCTCCATGTGGACACACTCATTCTAACCGTTCAGTGTGCACACCTCCATGTGGACACACTCATTCTAACAGTTCAGTGTGCACACCTCCACAGGGCCACACTCATTCTAACAGTTCAGTGTTCACACCTCCATGTGGACACACTCATTCTAACAGTTCAGTGTGCACACCTCCATGTGGACACACTCATTCTAACAGTTCAGTGTGCAAACCTCCATGTGGGCACACTCATTCTAACAGTTCAGTGTGCACACCTCCATGTGGACACACACATTCTAACAGTTCAGTGTGCACACCTCCATGTGGACACACTCATTCTAACAGTTCAGTGTGCACACCTTCACAGGGACAAACTCATACTAACAGTTTTGTGTGCACACGTCCATGTGGACACACTCATTCTAAAAGTTCAGTGTGCACACCTCCATGTGGACACAGTCATTCTAACAGTTCAGTGCGCTCACTTCCATGTGGGCACACTCATTCTAACAGTTCAGTGTGCACACCTCCATGTGGGCACACTCATTCTAACAGTTCAGTGTGCGCACCTCCATGTGGGCACACTCATTCTAAGAGTTCAGTGTGCGCACCACAACAGGGACACACTCATTCTAACATTTCATTGTGCACACTTCCACAGGGACACACTCATTCTAACAGTTCAGTGTGCACACCTCCATGTGGACACACTCATTCTAACAGTTCAGTGTGCACACCTCCATGTGGACACACTCATTCTAACAGTTCAGTGTGCACACCTCCACAGGGACACACTCATTCTAACATTTCATTGTGCACACCTCCACAGGGACACACTCATTCTAACAGTTCAGTGTGCACACCTCCATGTGGACACACTCATTCTAACAATTCAATGTGCAAACCTCCATGTGGACACATTCTAACAGTTCAGTGTGCACACCTCCATGTGGACACATACATTCTAACAGTTCAGTGTGCACACCTCCATGTGGACACACTCATTCTAACAGTTCAGTGTGCGCACCTCCATGTGGACACACTCATTCTAACCGTTCAGTGTGCACACCTCCATGTGGACACACTCATTCTTACAGTTCAGTGTGCACACCTCCACAGGGACACACTCATTCTAACAGTTCAGTGTTCACACCTCCATGTGGACACACTCATTCTAACAGTTCAGTGTGCACACCTCCATGTGGGCCCACTCATTCTAACAGTTCAGTGTGCACACCTCCATGTGGACACACTCATTCTAACAGTTCAGTGTGCAAACCTCCATGTGGGCACACTCATTGTAACAGTTCAGTGTGCACACCTCCATGTGGACACATACATTCTACCAGTTCAGTGTGCACACCTCCATGTGGGCACACTCATTCTAACAGTTCAGTGTGCACACCTCCAGGTTGACACACTCATTCTAACAGTTCAGTGTGCACACCTCCATGTGGGCACACACATTCTAACAGTTCAGTGTGCACACCTCTATGTGGACACACTCATTTTAACAGTTCAGTGTGCACAACTCCATGTGGACACACTCATTCTAACAGTTCAGTGTGCACACCTTTATGTGGACACACTCATTCTAACAGTTCAGTGTGCACAGCACCATGTGGACACACTCATTCTAACAGTTCAGTGTGCACACCTCCATGTGGACACACCCATTCTTACATTTCAGTGTGCACACCTCCACAGGGACACACTCATTCTAACAGTTCAGTCTGCACAACTGCATGTGGACACACTCATTCTAACAGTTCAGTGTGCACACCTCCATGTGGGCACACTCATTCTAACAGTTCAGTGTGCACACCTCCATGTGGACACACTCATTCTATCAGTACAGAGTGCACACCTCCATGTGGACATATTCTAACAGTTCTGTGTGCACAGCTCCATGTGGGCTCACTCATTCTAACAGTTCAGTGTGCACACCTCCATGTGGACACACTCATTCTAACAGTTCAGTGTGCACACCTCCATGTGGACACAGTCATTCTAACAGTTCAGTGTGCACACCTCCATGTAGGCACACTCATTCTAACAGTTCAATGTGCACACCTCCACAGGGACAAACTCATTCTAACAGTTCAGTGTTCACACCTCCATGTGGACACACTCATTCTAAAAGTTCAGTGTGCACACCTCCATATGGGCCCACTCATTCTAACAGTTCAGTGTGCACACCTCCATGTGGGCACACACATTCTAACAGTTAAGTGTGCACACCTCCATGTGGACACAGTCATTCTAACAGTTCAGTGTGCACACCTCCATGTAGGGACACTCATTCTAACAGTTGAGTGCACACCTCCATGTGGGCACACTCATTCTAACAGTTCAGTGTGCACACCTCCATGTGGACACACTCATTCTAACAGTTTAGAGTGCAAACCTCCATGTGGGCACACTCATTCTAACAGTTCAGGGTGCACACCTCCATGTGGACACACACATTCTAACATTTCAGTGTGCACACCTCCATGTGGACACACTCATTCTAACAGTTCAGTGTGCACACCTCCACAGTGACAAACTCATTCTAACCGTTAAGTGTGCACACCTCCATGTGGACACACTCATTCTAACAGTTCAGTGTGCACACCTCCATGTGGACACAGTCATTCTAACAGTTCAGTTTGCACACCTCCATGTGGGCACACTCATGCTAACAGTTGAGTGCATACCTCCATGTGGGCACACTCTTTCTAACAGTTCAGTGTGCACACCTCCATGTGGACACACTTATTCTAACATTTCAGTGTGGACACCTCCATGTGGACACACACATTCTAACAGTTCAGTGTGCACACCTCCATGTGGACACACTCATTCTAAAAGTTCTGTGTGCACAGCTCCCTGTGGACACACTCATTCTAACAGTTCAGTGTGCACTCCTCAATGTGGGCATACTCATTCTAACAGTTCAGTGTGCGCACCTCCATGTGGACACACTCATTCTAACAGTTCAGTGTGCACACCTCCATGTGGACACACTCATTCTAACAGTTCAGTGTGCACACCTCCACAGGGCCACACTCATTCTAACAGTTCAGTGTTCACACCTCCATGTGGACACACTCATTCTAACAGTTCAGTGTGCACACCTCCATGTGGGCACACTCATTCTAACAGTTCAGTGTGCACACCTCCATGTGGACACACACATTCTAACAGTTCAGTGTGCACACCTCCATGTGGACACACTCATTCTAACAGTTCAGTGTGCACACCTTCACAGGGACAAACTCATTCTAACAGTTTTGTGTGCACACGTCCATGTGGACACACTCATTCTAAAAGTTCAGTGTGCACACCTCCATGTGGACACAGTCATTCTAACAGTTCAGTGTGCGCACTTCCATGTGGGCACACTCATTCTAACAGTTCAGTGTGCACACCTCCATGTGGGCACACTCATTCTAACAGTTCAGTGTGCGCACCTCCATGTGGGCACACTCATTCTAACAGTTCAGTGTGCGCACCACAACAGGGACAGACTCATTCTAACATTTCATTGTGCACACTTCCACAGGGACACAGTCATTCTAACAGTTCAGTGTGCACACCTCCATGTGGACACACTCATTCTAACAGTTCAGTGTGCACACCTCCATGTGGACACACTCATTCTAACAGTTCAGTGTGCACACCTCCACAGGGACACACTCATTCTAACCTTTCATTGTGCACACCTCCACAGGGACACACTCATTCTAACAGTTCAGTGTGCACACCTCCATGTGGACACACTCATTCTAACAATTCAATGTGCAAACCTCCATGTGGACACATTCTAACAGTTCAGTGTGCACACCTCCATGTGGACACATACATTCTAACAGTTCAGTGTGCACACCTCCATGTGGACACACTCATTCTAACAGTTCAGTGTGCGCACCTCCATGTGGACACACTCATTCTAACCGTTCAGTGTGCACACCTCCATGTGGACACACTCATTCTTACAGTTCAGTGTGCACACCTCCACAGGGACACACTCATTCTAACAGTTCAGTGTTCACACCTCCATGTGGACACACTCATTCTAACAGTTCAGTGTGCACACCTCCATGTGGGCCCACTCATTCTAACAGTTCAGTGTGCACACCTCCATGTGGACACACTCATTCTAACAGTTCAGTGTGCACACATCCATGTGGACACACTCATTCTAACAGTTCAGTGTGCAAACCTCCATGTGGGCACACTCATTGTAACAGTTCAGTGTGCACACCTCCATGTGGACACATACATTCTACCAGTTCAGTGTGCACACCTCCATGTGGGCACACTCATTCTAACAGTTCAGTGTGCACACCTCCAGGTTGACACACTCATTCTAACAGTTCAGTGTGCACACCTCCATGTGGGCACACACATTCTAACAGTTCAGTGTGCACACCTCCATGTGGACATAATCATTTTAACAGTTCAGTGTGCACAACTCCATGTGGACACACTCATTCTAACAGTTCAGTGTGCACACCTTTATGTGGACACACTCATTCTAACAGTTCAGTGTGCACAGCACCATGTGGACACACTCATTCTAACAGTTCAGTGTGCACACCTCCATGTGGACACACCCATTCTTACATTTCAGTGTGCACACCTCCACAGGGACACACTCATTCTAACAGTTCAGTCTGCACAACTGCATGTGGACACACTCATTCTAACAGTTCAGTGTGCACACCTCCATGTGGGCACACTCATTCTAACAGTTCAGTGTGCACACCTCCATGTGGACACACTCATTCTATCAGTACTGAGTGCACACCTCCATGTGGACATATTCTAACAGTTCTGTGTGCACAGCTCCATGTGGGCTCACTCATTCTAACAGTTCAGTGTGCACACCTCCATGTGGACACACTCATTCTAACAGTTCAGTGTGCACACCTCCATGTGGACACAGTCATTCTAACAGTTCAGTGTGCACACCTCCATGTAGGCACACTCATTCTAACAGTTGAGTGCACACCTCCACGTGGACACACTCATTCTATCAGTACAGAGTGCACACCTCCATGTGAACATATTCTAACAGTTCTGTGTGCACAGCTCCATGTGGGCTTACTCATTCTAACAGTTCAGTGTGCACACCTCCATGTGGACACACTCATTCTAACAGTTCAGTGTGCACACCTCCAGGTTGACACACTCATTCTAACAGTTCAGTGTGCACACCTCCATGTGGGCACACACATTCTAACAGTTCAGTGTGCACACCTCCATGTGGACACACTCATTTTAACAGTTCAGTGTGCACAACTCCATGTGGACACACTCATTCTAACCGTTCAGTGTGCACACCTCCATGTGGACACACTCATTCTAACAGTTCAATGTGCACACCTCCACAGGGACAAACTCATTCTAACAGTTCAGTGTTCACACCTCCATGTGGACACACTCATTCTAAAAGTTCAGTGTGCACACCTCCATATGGGCCCACTCATTCTAACAGTTCAGTGTGCACACCTCCACAGGGACAAACTCATTCTAACAGTTAAGTGTGCACACCTCCATGTGGACACAGTCATTCTAACAGTTCAGTGTGCACACCTCCATGTAGGGACACTCATTCTAACAGTTGAGTGCACACCTCCATGTGGGCACACTCATTCTAACAGTTCAGTGTGCACACCTCCATGTGGACACACTCATTCTAACAGTTTAGAGTGCAAACCTCCATGTGGGCACACTCATTCTAACAGTTCAGGGTGCACACCTCCATGTGGACACACACATTCTAACATTTCAGTGTGCACACCTCCATGTGGACACACTCATTCTAACAGTTCAGTGTGCACACCTCCACAGTGACAAACTCATTCTAACCGTTAAGTGTGCACACCTCCATGTGGACACACTCATTCTAACAGTTCAGTGTGCACACCTCCATGTGGACACAGTCATTCTAACAGTTCAGTTTGCACACCTCCATGTGGGCACACTCATGCTAACAGTTCAGTGCATACCTCCATGTGGGCACACTCATTCTAACAGTTCAGTGTGCACACCTCCATGTGGACACACTTATTCTAACATTTCAGTGTGGACACCTCCATGTGGACACACACATTCTAACAGTTCAGTGTGCACACCTCCACAGGGACACAGTCATTCTAACAGTTCAGTGTGCACACCTCCATGTGGACACACTTATTCTAACAGTTCAGTGTGCCCACCTCCATGTGGACACACTCATTCTAAAAGTTCAGTGTGCACAGCTCCCTGTGGACACACTCATTCTAACAGTTCAGTGTGCACTCCTCAATGTGGGCATACTCATTCTAACAGTTCAGTGTGCGCACCTCCATGTGGACACACTCATTCTAACCGTTCAGTGTGCACACCTCCATGTGGACACACTCATTCTAACAGTTCAGTGTGCACACCTCCACAGGGCCACACTCATTCTAACAGTTCAGTGTTCACACCTCCATGTGGACACACTCATTCTAACAGTTCAGTGTGCACACCTCCATGTGGGCACACTCATTCTAACAGTTCAGTGTGCACACCTCCATGTGGACACACACATTCTAACAGTTCAGAGTGCACACCTCCATGTGGACACACTCATTCTAACAGTTCAGTGTGCACACCTTCACAGGGACAAACTCATTCTAACAGTTTTGTGTGCACACGTCCATGTGGACACACTCATTCTAAAAGTTCAGTGTGCACACCTCCATGTGGACACAGTCATTCTAACAGTTCAGTGTGCGCACTTCCATGTGGGCACACTCATTCTAACAGTTCAGTGTGCACACCTCCATGTGGGCACACTCATTCTAACAGTTCAGTGTGCGCACCTCCATGTGGGCACACTCATTCTAACAGTTCAGTGTGCGCACCACAACAGGGACAGACTCATTCTAACATTTCATTGTGCACACTTCCACAGGGACACACTCATTCTAACAGTTCAGTGTGCACACCTCCATGTGGACACACTCATTCTAACAGTTCAGTGTGCACACCTCCATGTGGACACACTCATTCTAACAGTTCAGTGTGCACACCTCCACAGGGACACACTCATTCTAACCTTTCATTGTGCACACCTCCACAGGGACACACTCATTCTAACAGTTCAGTGTGCACACCTCCATGTGGACACACTCATTCTAACAATTCAATGTGCAAACCTCCATGTGGACACATTCTAACAGTTCAGTGTGCACACCTCCATGTGGACACATACATTCTAACAGTTCAGTGTGCACACCTCCATGTGGACACACTCATTCTAACAGTTCAGTGTGCGCACCTCCATGTGGACACACTCATTCTAACCGTTCAGTGTGCACACCTCCATGTGGACACACTCATTCTTACAGTTCAGTGTGCACACCTCCACAGGGACACACTCATTCTAACAGTTCAGTGTTCACACCTCCATGTGGACACACTCATTCTAACAGTTCAGTGTGCACACCTCCATGTGGGCCCACTCATTCTAACAGTTCAGTGTGCACACCTCCATGTGGACACACTCATTCTAACAGTTCAGTGTGCAAACCTCCATGTGGGCACACTCATTGTAACAGTTCAGTGTGCACACCTCCATGTGGACACATACATTCTACCAGTTCAGTGTGCACACCTCCATGTGGGCACACTCATTCTAACAGTTCAGTGTGCACACCTCCATGTGGACACACATATTCTAACAGTTCAGTGTGGACACTTCCATGTGGACACACACATTCTAACAGTTCAGTGTGCACACCTTTATGTGGACACACTCATTCTAACAGTTCAGTGTGCACAGCACCATGTGGACACACTCATTCTAACAGTTCAGTGTGCACACCTCCATGTGGACACACCCATTCTTACATTTCAGTGTGCACACCTCCACAGGGACACACTCATTCTAACAGTTCAGTCTGCACAACTGCATGTGGACACACTCATTCTAACAGTTCAGTGTGCACACCTCCATGTGGGCACACTCATTCTAACAGTACAGTGTGCACACCTCCATGTGGACACACTCATTCTAACAGTTCAGTGTGCACACCTCCATGTGGACACACTCATTTAAACAGTTCTGTGTGCACACCTCCATGTGGACACACTCATTCTAACAGTTCAGTGTGCACACCTCCATGCATACACAGTCATTCTAACAGTTCAGTGTGCACACCTCCATGTGGACACACTCATTCTAACAGTTCAGTGTGCACACCTCCATGTGGACACACTCATTCTAACAGTTCAGTGTGCACACCTCCATGTGGGCACACACATTCTAACAGTTCAGTGTGCACACCTCCATGTGGACACACTCATTTTAACAGTTCAGTGTGCACAACTCCATGTGGACACACTCATTCTAACCGTTCAGTGTGCACACCTCCATGTGGACACACTCATTCTAACAGTTCAATGTGCACACCTCCACAGGGACAAACTCATTCTAACAGTTCAGTGTTCACACCTCCATGTGGACACACTCATTCTAAAAGTTCAGTGTGCACACCTCCTTATGGGCCCACTCATTCTAACAGTTCAGTGTGCACACCTCCACAGGGACAAACTCATTCTAACAGTTAAGTGTGCACACCTCCATGTGGACACAGTCATTCTAACAGTTCAGTGTGCACACCTCCATGTAGGCACACTCATTCTAACAGTTGAGTGCACACCTCCATGTGGGCACACTCATTCTAACAGTTCAGTGTGCACACCTCCATGTGGACACACTCATTCTAACAGTTTAGTGTGCAAAACTCCATGTGGGCACACTCATTCTAACAGTTCAGGGTGCACACCTCCATGTGGACACACACATTCTAACATTTCAGTGTGCACACCTCCATATACACACTCATTCTAACAGTTCAGTGTGCACACCTCCACAGTGACAAACTCATTCTAACCGTTAAGTGTGCACACCTCCATGTGGACACACTCATTCTAACAGTTCAGTGTGCACACCTCCATGTGGACACAGTCATTCTAACAGTTCAGTTTGCACACCTCCATGTGGGCACACTCATGCTAACAGTTGAGTGCACACCTCCATGTGGGCACACTCATTCTAACAGTTCAGTGTGCACACCTTCAGAGGGACAAACTCATTCTAACAGTTTTGTGTGCACACGTCCATGTGGACACACTCATTCTAAAAGTTCAGTGTGCACACCTCCATGTGGACACAGTCATTCTAACAATTCAGTGTGCGCACTTCCATGTGGGCACACTCATTCTAACAGTTCAGTGTGCACACCTCCATGTGGGCACACTCATTCTAGCAGTTCAGTGTGCGCACCTCCATGTGGGCACACTCATTCTAACAGTTCAGTGTGCGCACTTCCATGTGGGCACACTCATTCTAACAGTTCAGTGTGCACACCTCCATGTGGACACACACATTCTAACAGTTCAGTGTGCACACCTCCATGTGGGCACACTCATTCTAACAGTTGAGTGCACACCTCCATGTGGGCACACTCATTCTAACAGTTCAGTGTGCACACCTCCATGTGGACACACCCATTCTTACATTTCAGTGTGCACACCTCCACAGGGAAACACTCATTGTAACAGTTCAGTCTGCACAACTGCATGTGGACACACTCATTCTAACAGTTCAGTTTGCACACGTCCATGTGCACACACTCATTCTAACAGTTCAGTGTGCACACCTGCATGTGGACACACTCATTCTAACAGTTCAGTGTGCACACCTCCATGTGGACACACTCATTCTAACAGTTCAGTGTGCACA